>NW_027271278.1:432500-497500 GCF_040938485.1 Diadema antillarum
AGTCTTGCGGTAGCATGCATCGGTAAGTCGATAGCCTCTTACGTGTTTGAGAATAATGCTTTAATTTATAATGATTACACTGATATCACACTAGAAATAGAGAGAGAGAAAAAAATCTCATCTATTAATTTGATTACAAAATATTCAATGTTACATCTGTATGATAGTAGGCTATATATAAGGGGCCATAAATGTTTTGTTTGTTTGTTTGGTTGGTTGGTTGTCGTTTCTTGCCAAATAAGTACAGTGTCATGAACATCTGATATGCCAATGATATAGGTAGCATACTAGCAAGTTCAAAGTTCAGATTTTTTTCTCCATCTCAACATAATCAGTACCAAGTGACATAAAGGCCAAATAACCTAATTGACATAAGTGAGAAATGCTTTGTTTGATGTTGGAAGTGGTTCTACGGTATACAGACATTGCGGAATGAAGGATGGAGTTGATTGCATATATAAATGAGTTGGCAAGTTAAATGTTACGCGTTTGAAATTTAGAATGCACTTGTTTCATTTTTCTTTTCCACTTCCCATTTAATCCCCGACAGCTATGTGCGTTGCTGTGTATGGTAGACCTTTCCCGGTGCCGGACGGTCCAGTGCAGCCATTTCGGAACATCAAGAACTTTCAGCCTGTTGCGCCTCACCCTCCCCAAATGCGCCAGAGCATCCTCGAACGCAACGGACCGATGAATCAGGTGGATTACCCAGATACACCGGACATGCCCGACGCCCCTGATGCGCCTGATGCGCCTGACAGCCCAGATATACCGGACAGTCCGGATACGCCGGATTCCCCAGACACACCCGACATTGACGTCGATACACCAGACGCACCAGATACACCGGACATAGATATCGACCTGCCAGATACACCTGACGCTGGAGAGAGTGGAAACCCAAATATATTCAGCGACGGAGCATTTGGCTTCTGGGGAGAAGCTGGCCAGGGGCCCTTTAACATGATTGGAAGAAAAGCTCCGACGTCAATGAAAGGGGGAATGAAAGCCCGAACGTCGGGGTCGAGTTCGGGATCGAGCGTTGGCATCGCGTTTGCAGTGTTAGCCCTCATTGGTGCCGCAGTCGGTGTGTCTGTGTTCTTTCTGAGGAAGTATAGACATCGCATTCCCGTCATCATAATCAAATAGACACTAAATAAGGTGCAGTTGGACAATTTGCTTCTTAAGGATGTGGCGCGGTGAAGCAACTATACGTTCTCTAGAAATGATACCTGCATACCATCTACCTAAGATTACCATCATTTTTTAATGTGAATATTTGTAAGAGATCAGCTCCATTATTGCATACTATAATTAAACTGTGATGGAATGAATTTCCGTATCAATCAATACCTTCAGTTATGAATGATTATTTCTCACTCACTTTTGGCAGTTTGGTCCGCAGATACCAGTAGGCGTGTAGGTGTGTTTTGCTCAGAGAGGGGGAATATGTGAGAAAATAAGCCATGCATGTAACATTAAACATTTCCTTTCTACCACTTTTCTTATATCAAACACACGCGCGCGCACACAAACATCACACACACACACACACACACACACACACACACACACACAAACACACACACACACAAACATGAGCATCTAATTCTTGGTATATACTTCTTGTAATATACCTCGCCACTCTAAGGGTCAAAGACATGTGTTACATATCTATGTGATGTTTGTATATATATAATGTATATGATATATATTCACATACATTGTATGTACACTATTATGACAATCATATGCGTATATACATATTTTGTATGTTTGTATTGTATGGTATATCTGTTACTGTATATGCGTACATTGCCCATAGATCGAGAAATTGGGAGAGAGGCAATATGTGGATAGGTGGGGAGAGAAAACAAAAATAGACACATGAGAAGGAAGGAAACTGAAATAAAGAGATGGCGTCATAATATCAGAAAAACTAATGGACAGAATTTCGATTAAGTCTTTGTTTGTTTGTTAGTTAGTTAGTTAGTTAGTTTGTTTGTTTGTTTGTTTGTTTGTTTGTTTGTTTGTTTGTTTGTTGATTACCATGGAATGACAAGTGGAGGAGGTATATATTCTTCTGCGCATCGTGTGGGAAGGTTAATATATACAGTATATACATAATAATTCGAATATACAAATATATTTATAGTGCTCCATACATATTACACATAAAGTTAACTGCACATGATAATGTGTTATCTTTTACCATTATGAAATGAAAAAAAAGCTATTTCTTGTTCTTTAAGGCTTAAGAGTCGCTCACACTGAGTAACTTAATATAGGCGACATGTAATGACAACGCCGAGACGGAAATGACTTAACCTCATGCCATCGTGGAAATGATTATATTACTGCGACTTCCTCATAAACATTAGACAAAAAAGGGAAAAAAAAGAAAATTCATTTAAGGCGAGAGATAGCTAGTCCCATTGGATGAGAACACTGCGCACATCGCTATAAATGGCAAGTGGGGGCAACTGCTATGGAATCCCCAACACAGTACAGTGAGGTAGTCAATTCTCAATCGAATTCAGGCAGTGCTGATATAAATGCTTTGTTACCAAAACCGTGTGTTAACTCTAATCTTTGAATCTTTATATGCCATATTTGTAGAAAGGGTATACAAGAGAAAGAGAGGAAGGAGAGAGGGGGAAGGAGGGAAGGATAGAAGGAGAGGGAAAGAAAGACAAAATAACAGAAAGACAGAAAGGCGGTCAGTGTCGCCTTGCTCTGCGTTTGCACGTTTGGACATGGCCCCTGATCAACCTTATGAAAATGATGAACACATACCTTTCTATTGCTCTTTATTCCTTCCTTTTCATAACTTAATTTGATAATAACATGATATCAACAAAAAGCGTAGTGTACAAGCCACTAAACATGCAGTGTTGAATGACACGTTTATTTCTAAAGAGCATCAGAGATCTAGATTAGTGACGCATTCGTGATATCGTCTACTTCCTGTGATGAAGGAATTTAAAGGCGAGGGTCTAGAATATGATATGCACTACTGCTAGTTTGCAGAGACATTCGGTTTTATTGGCATCATATTCTTAGAAAACTAGAAATGATGCATAAATGAAGTTCCATAGATTGATCGTTATGAATGCAGGACATGAGAGTGTAAAAAGTAACATTTTTTTTCTGGAAAATTATGCGTCATGACCACTTGTGTCTGAAAGAAAAGAGGCCATTTTTAGCCAACATTCATGGGCCAGTCTTTGCCATAATCATCTTCAATCTAAAGCAATTTAATATTGATGAATATGAACGAATTATAGTAGGCTGGGGATGACAGCGATGTGATTAAGGTGATATTGTACAAATCAAATGGGGAGTAATTATTTAAGGCTTTTTCATCAACTTTCACATGATAAATAAAAAGTGACTGACCAGCTTAATCAAATGTTTTATTACAAAGAAGGTAAATTGATAGAGAAATTAAAATAAATGAATGTCCTACAGGCAAACTAATTGTGTCATTTTTGTTTCCCCTAGTTAATTCAAATAACGTGACTACAGAATACTGTGTTTGCTTCTGAGTATGTTCGACACCAGAATAAATGAGAACAAGAACAAATGGTGTTATTTTGTATCCAATTTTTAATTTCATTAATTCTAAAATCTTTTTGTTGAATACAATTTGCAGCTGAAATATACAAATAGCACAAAAATAATACGACGATATCCTTCCACGGTACGACACACCTGCAACCACATGCAAGAATACTGATTATGTACACAATGTATGAACTGTTGTATTATAGTCTCTCATTGCTTTAAATGCCATCGAATTTCTATTTTGTTTCTTCTGCCAGCTATGTATACTGTACTTATCTTTGTGTATCATTTAATACAAAATTACTTCCAAAATTTGCAGTACAGTACAATTCATATTTTCCTTCAATGAAACAGAGCAAGAAATATTTTTGAAATATTTCGGCTCTGCAAAATTCACTATATTCATGATAATTATGTCCTTTAGACACGTCTATTATCGACATCACATAATACACAAATATCCTTTAGTGACCCATTTCGGTGACTTGGCTAAGGACTCTATGCTTTGAAGCGATTTGGAAATAATCCAAGCATTTATTTTCGATCCAATCATGCCGAGTTGAATCTATCGAAGGAAAGTGTCGGTGTACAAAAAAAAAAGGTTTGTATCAAGAGAACATCTTAGTAACATGATATACAAGTGACGTTATCTACATATTTCCAATTTGCCGAAACTTTTATAGACTGGCCATCTGATGTTATCTGAAATAGTTTCCATGAATATCTTTGCAACTTTCGTAGAAGTCATTCAAGTGATGTAATACATCTATTTAATTGTAAGCAAACCATTCAATGGTTGCGACACTTCAATTTCATTCATTCATTCATTCATTTTTTTTTAATGTTGATTTCCAAACAATATACACGGATATTACAAATTTTGTGGTGACCACTCCGCCAAAATGAAAAGGAAACCAGACATGGTTTAAAAATATACAATATGCATTTTCATAAGAGCACATAATGATACAAAGACTTGTAAAACAATGATGACCATCTGCTGAATGAATAGAACTTATAAACGCGTCAAACAGATTATTTGTAAACAATAATCAAATAACTAAGCTTGTATGCTTAGATGTTTTGTAGCATTTTGTAACTGGAAGTAAATTTTTCGCTCTCGCAGCATACATTACTTCTAGAGATAGTCTTCTTTACTTTCATGTACACCTATAGGTTTTATGATTAATAGATGATGTCAAATGTTATTAACATCAGATGAGTAACTTCCCCCTGTCGTGACACACGATTTAAAAATTGTCCATTCGCGCCTGTGGTTTGATTTTTGATTCTCCCATCAGTTGATGAGTTTCAGGAAAGGTATGGCAATTTTGTGTCTCTTGATGACGTAGACAGACACGCCAATTGCTGCCGCGATCATAGCGAGCACGGCGAAGGCGATACCCACACTTGATCCTGAACTTGAGGCTTTCTTGATCGGCTCCATAGCGGGACCGTTCATGCGTGGATTCCCGACGATAGGCAGATTATCAGCCTCCTCTGCATTCCCGTTGTCACCAATCGGTTCTGGATTTTCGGCGGGATCAGCGGCTGCGCCACCGTTTTCTGCGCTCGCTGCCGACTCCATTGATGATTCCGATGAAGCGCTGTTCGCCATGCTTCCATCTGTCTGTTCGAGGGGAAAGTCAAACATGTTCTGCTCCATTGGGGGTAACGGATGAGAACGACCTACTGGCTTGGCTTGGATGTTGATAGAGGAAACTGCATGGAAACAGGAAAAGATATGATACCAGTACACACTGTATAACGAAATACAGACAGCTTATGCCATTAAATATTCGTGGTCATGCGATAATAGCAAATATCTTGAAGTCTCGCATTCAAAATGATTTTCCAATTCAGCAAGAAGTTGGAAAAGTTTGTTATCTAATATTTCTTCCAATTGACTTAAGTCACATTCTAAGGGTCACATTTCTTCATTTTACTCAAAGCATTCAAAATGGCTTCCACTTCTTAAATACAAAAACACACACACACACAGAAATGTATTTCAGTCTCAAGCGAAATTTTCATTTCTTTTAAACACCATCACAGAGACGCACACTAGCATCAATGATTTCCAAGTTTATCACGTTCACAGAGGCGGGACACAGGAGCTTCTGTGTATCGAGCGACTACAGTTTGCAAAATAGTACATACATAATCTGATCTACGTAGATAGTTGTCCTCTTAAAGTAATCATCGTGAAGAAATGATGTACAGTGATATACTTGATGACAGGCGGGAGAACACTTATATGTTCTTTTACGCGTTTGATTTTTTTTTTATTGTACACTGTATTATGACTCTCAACATGCCATAACATAGAGATTGACTAAATCAACTGAACGAAATAATAAATAGAATAATATTTCTTTTACATGCGTTCATATCACAAAATTTCACGCCGTCAAATCACCAAATTGACGAACTTTAATGACATTGCCAATTATCGTATGCGTTCGTACTCACCCATCACTATGGTAAGAAGACCAAAAACTTTTCCTGTGAGATGCATGTTGATAGAAGTTTGCAGAATTAGCAGTGTACCTGGACCAATGAAAACAGGATTCCTTTCCTAATCGAGAACAGCACCCTAAAAATAATCCAATATCCACTTGACAAGCAGACGAATGACAGAGATGACACAAAGTTTTTATGAACTTTTCTAATATGATGCGGAGACTTGATGCATTCTGAGAGAAATCAGTCCATGACGGCCCGCCTTTTATGCAATGCTGAGGAAGAGACAGCTGTCCTAAGTCTACTCGGAAGACTCCGATCACAGATGCCGATAAGACACAACTGGGAAGTCGAATAAATGATGAAAAGAATGAACTTGATATCCATTGCCATTCTTTCTCGACACTTGGCCTTCTGATAATTGTTTGCCACTGTCCAAGTGATTGTGGTCACTCATGACATCCATTCGTTCACAACCTTTTAGCCATCAAGCCATTATAATGTTAAAAGTTCACCATTGTCAAATTTTGACGGCTGGAAATGGCAGGGTTATAGGCCCAGAGGTTACAGAGTCAGAATAACCATACGGAGGCTGAAATATCTTTGACCAAAAAAAAGTTGTTTGTTACATATTGAACTCATCACTCGTTTTGTGTCTAATCTCTCGTCTTTCGGACATAGTCCATCATTGGAACGAATCCAGGCCATTCTAAAAACTGGGGTGTTGAAATCATATTGCAATCAAACCTTCTCATTAGGGCTACTGTCAGTGATAACAATTGGCAGCAGATGTGGGCGGAAGATGCAGCTGTCAATGAAAACGTCAAATTCTGATTGAAAAGCACGATATTTTCAAGAGTGATCCTCCTATGGAAAGGGAAAGTGTGTCTTGTTTCACTTTAACCCTTTCAATGCGAGATTCTAAAATGTACGTAGACTTCGTGCCTTCATATAGAGGATCCCAAGCAAAGACGGACAGACAATGGGTTAATCTAGATAAATTATCCATATGACCAAAGTGTTGATGAACCATTTCCTGCACACTAAGAGGGGGTGTTATTGGTGAAATGGTTAGAAACCATTTTTATCTCTATGGCACAGTTTACATTTGTTTTTAATAATATGTATATTTTGTTACGTTGATTTTATTTTGAAAGTAATGATTGTTTTGGATATAAAATCTAATAAGAAATCAAGCAGACAATTATGTCTCATTGCAGCGCAGAAAAATGTTATTCATAAAGCATTGCTATAGAAATACACTTTACTATCATGATTATTGCAGTATTACTGTTATCACCTGAAAGTATTTGATATCCCCATTTTCTTGTTCGTCATAACTGTCACAAGTTCGTTCGTTCGTTCATTCGTATTTATCCTGCTTCTCAAATCAAATCAAGTCAAAACAGATCACATGATTGTGACAAAGGAGCAATACAAACGTACAGTTTATTCTACATGCATCACAAGATCATTGTAAAACATGGTTGCATATAAATACAATACAAGTGAGACACTTCCTTTCTCATTTCTTTGTGCTAAAATCATGCATGTCTTGATAACTTTGTGACTACACTTATTTAAGATACCTGCTCATCCCACTTACTATAACCACTGTAATAGTGAAGTCTCTCTTCCTGCACTCACCTGTACTAGTTACCACGGAGAGCAAAACGTTTGGGTTAAGAAGAAGGGGAAAAAAAAAAAAGGTCTAGCTCAGAAGAAGAAATGGGAATGAAACTTTGCATGTAAGATTGTAAGATTTTTTTCTTTGGTTATCCAAAAGATGTATTCATATAGGCTGTTTCAATTCTCAGAAGTGTTACAACAAGCAAAACAAGCAGAAGAAAGCAATAAACACGTCATCATCTCAAGATAGATGACGCAGTTTCATCATTATCCTTCAACATCAATGTCTTTGACTTTCTTGTGTGTATGGATTTTTATTATGGAGATTATTAACCCGTTCTGTATGGGAACCAGGTGGCCTGCCTATTAAGTCTATGGGCATTTCAGAATTCAGTATGGAATGGGTTAACTCAAGAGACGTAGGCTTACAGCAATATGTAAATGCAGAGTGTGCAGTGTGCATATTAGTGGCGAGGTGCCAATGTGATTTGCTGGTAGTTAGCAAACACAAAACTATGACAGAAGAAAATAATGCGTATAAACTTAATGCCCAACTTTAGATAAGATCAAAAGGAATAAGGGACAAGTTCTCATACTCCTTGATAGCAAAGGGTACAGTAACCCATTGGAACTGATGTAAAATTGCAGACCTCCTACATATTGGAATTAATAAGAGTCTTAATTCAATCCTTAGAAGGTCAAAATGAGGTAATAATGCAGAAAACAGTTTACGATTTGTATGGATATGTCTTATTTTTCTTTTAAGCCGTCATCACCAAAAAGTAAAAATAAACAACAATATAAACGCCACTCAACACATTGGTATGGAAAAAAAAGTTGTATGTAAGCATTTGCGTTTTACCAACACCCAAGTCTAGAAATGTAAACTAAGAGTTTGTATTTTTTCGGATAATATGAGCCTTATCCTTCACATTATACTTCACGCGGAACTCTCCTATTCGTTGCGTTACTTAAACATTTCGAGTAAATACCCAGTAACGTGTGGTATTGCATATAAATGGCTCTGTGTGAAAGGGAAAGATTCTCCTGATATCAGACAGTTTTCTTCTTTTTTATCCAAAACTTCATCAGTCTATTACTGAGATATATCTACGCAAAAATAGGTGAATGTTGTTTTGATGTTCTGAAAATGTACATTATACTTTCGTGCTTTTTGTTGCTTTTCATTAACTTAATATTCTTGTGCCGTTTTGGCCTTGTCACCAAGAGTAGATTTTGACTTCCCTGATGGATATTTCAATAGCGTTTGATCATGTGAACTTCGGAGATGGTGAAAGGTTTGAAATGATTATTTCAATTCTACAAGTTCTTACACTGATGCTGTACCATGAACCATGAAAAAAATAAATAATCAAACTTTCAATACATGTTTTACTAATCTTTCTGCATTCACCACCGTTCACTGAATTCGTAAATTCGTTTGGGTAGAACAGCTGCAAGGTCCAGGCATATGTGGACATTTCGTTATGGAAGTAATGGAATTATTACTGATGGTGATGTATGCAAATATTTGCAGTAAAGATATCAGGAGGGATATTAGCCTTTCATGTGTCCGAACTATAATGTTCCGACTTAAAAAAAAAAACAATCTTTTCTTGACGTTCTCCATCACTTCATAGTTATGTAGACTGATGCTACAACGCAAAATCATGATTCACCTACTGTCATTTTGTCAGGAAATGCTGAACATTGTGCAGTATCCCCTTGCAGTGTGGAGTATTTAATGCTTGGGGCTAGTAAGATTGTGTAGAGATGCTTCGTAGAGAATGTTGACATCCGTACGCATTTGGTTATATGTGACGTTGAGGAAAGTCACCAAGTTCTTTCACGAATTCTTTCACGAATTGTAAGATTAAACTTACTTGGCGTAGAGTCTATTTTTCTCCCTGTCATTGTGCAAGCTAACCTTAACTTCACCCTTCTATCTAATCTTGTTAGAAGATCCAAGACTGAATGCTTACTGAGCTGCCAAGTTTCCGGGGCCCTTGCGACATTTTGTGAATTACTGGCACGGGACATTCTTGGAAGGTGCTTCTAGCTACACAATTGACAGTGGATGATAAGTTGGCACTCGTCAGACAACATGAAACTCGTCATAATGTTTTGGAAGTCGTGTTATACCCATGAAATGATTTGCCACTGTTGATTAGGATTTGCCAAGATATTTCGAGTGATATATTTTCAAAGCTAAAATGTTGATGGTAAACAAGAGAGTGTCGCAATTCTTTAGCACTGAGATACATGAAATTTGAATCTATCAGGAAACGGGAGTATGTGAGATGAGTTTTGAACTTGTCAGTGAAAAAAAAAAGAAATGTTATTCGACATGCTATCTGACGGTACATGTATCTATTTTCAGCGTCTTAAAATACATTTCTCATGATTTTTTTTTCTTAAAATACATTTCTCATGATTTTTTTTTCTTCAAATCTTACTGGTGGAAATGGTTGATTATAGCGAAAACGACAAATGCGCTACACTGCAAAAGATCGATGTTAGGTACCGCCATGGATCTTACACAAATCTGACACAAACCCTAAACCAGTGACAACAGGGACCACATCGACAAGTGTATGTAGAAGGTATTTTGTGATAGTGTTGGAAAGTATTCACTTGGCACTTCGTGGTGTGAATGTGTTCACCTTTTTTTCTCCCCAAAATCAAGTACTATATCCGAAAGTTCTTGTTTCGTCTTGTTAAAGTTCAAAATCAACAAGGAGAACAGGAACTAAATGCGTATCAAAAACAAATTTTTACATTTTGAAGTGACACCCGAAGGTGTTAAATTGACGCCACAAATGAGCACCGGAAATATAACACCAGCTTGGTGTTTCATATTTAACACGCGACTTTTTGCAGTGTATTCGTAATTCTGACAAACTGTAAATAACACAAGATTGAAGTGAACTAAGTCAGTGTGTGTAGATCACAAGGTGAGTAATAAGCTGGCACATTTAAGTCTACTTTAACAGTAAACGTAAGCGTATTGCGGCTGCCTGTATAGGTAGGGCAAGGAGCTATAGCTCCTTGGGTATAGGGCCTATAAAAATTATCATAAACAAGAAGAAACAGTCTCTATGGTTTTGTTGTCATGTTCTTTGATATGTTTAGGGGAGAAGTCGAGTAGAACATTAGATTCAACACATTAAATCCTGGCAATCCTTGCTTTTCAATGCAACTTTAAAACATAAGAAGACATTAATCCATGTTAATCCTGGATCAGTCTCTCGTCATCGTCATGAATGTTCGATGACTTGTCAGTCATCAGTGCATCAGCTTGTGCGGCAATGTACTAAAGTCTTAGATTGTTTGCAGTACGTCCTCCGCTAATCCCCATAATCCCCATACTTTTCCGAAGACTCTAGAAAGTAGGACTGACTTTCAACAAATGTCCACCTGTTTTTCTGATCTCCCGATAGCAGGTGGCGGTGCGCGCCGTCCGATTCTTATCACCAAGTTCACTGTTGTCGCAGGGCAAATGCGGAAATTTGATTTTGTTGATTTTGTGCACAAGACTTATAGCTCTGTTACTCGACAGCCAGTTTGTTTTGTTTTGGTAGCTGTCATAACTTCTTATCATAATCGTCATCATCATCGTCACCTCGGCATCATTGTCATTTTAATGTTTGATTTTACCGTGTTTTTGTTGTTCTTTTCGTTCTCTCATCTTGGAGTAATAGGGTAACCTATTATTATTATTATTATTATGAGCAACAATAATCAACTTTCTACCAAGAGATATAGAACACCTATCGTAATAACATATTGATAGTTTGACTCAGCGTATCAAAATAATATTGATGAAAGAATCGACAACGTCAAGATAACGACAGTTGACGTCCTTCTACAACCACCATCAGGGAAAAAAAGATAGTTGTGATTAATGTCATGTTTGGTGGAAATAAAACTTATTGTTCAAGATCACAATGGTAGCGCCAGCAACGACAACGGTGATAATGGTAGCAGTGATAATACTAAACTGGTAATAATAATGCTGGAAATAATGTCAATATTAGTTAAGGAAGGCGAATCTTTGTCATTATACGTTATAAGTGACTTTTGCTGTTCTTGGCTATTTGACATGACGATTGATTATGATTATTGTGATCAATACTTGGGAGCTTTCATTAGGCTTCAAGGTGTCAAGATTGATTAGTGAACACCCCGTGTTGGGAAGTTATTGATCGTAGCGATAATGCCATACAGGCTTTCACTTCAGTCGCATGGGAGTTACTGTTTTCATGACTATTAAAAAAACGTTTCGTGTGGTTCCTTTCGACTTTCATTTTCACGGAAGCATACTGAAGTGATGCTTATGACACTGAGAGTGACAGCTGAAAAAGTAGTCCCACCCCCTTTAGATGTCGTGCGTCCTCCCGGCGAGAAGGGCTGACGCGAAGCTGACGTCCTTGTCGCTTAAGCAAAGAATGGTCACGGATGATTTCTTCCAATGACACTCAGCCTAGAGGAACTTTGTCTTAGTTGGCGAACAAACTTTACTGCGTAACCTTCGCTCCTTAATTGAAGTACTTGGCCTGACAGATTTTGAGATCGTATCAACATTGTTTGATCCTGCGAGCTGGCGCCCGTTGAGTCTTCGATGCACTTGCTCCGCGCCTTCTGTCATATTTGTCGTTGAGCGTGTCACGCGAGGTCACGAGAGCACAATCCCTGCATTCGCTCTTGATATTAGGTTGCAAAATAAAGAACAAAATAGTCTTAAAATCATAAGTTTTCAAATTACAGTTAATATCTATTCAAGGTCTTCTTCTTAATCTTCCGAACATATTCACAGGACAGTGAAAGATGCTATGCCAAACACATGGTAGTGTAACAGAAGTGTCTATTCGAGGTTAAGGTATTGATACAGCTGCGCGCTGCCGAGAATGGGCGTTGCTCTGCGTTTGCTTGTCTACCATTGGCTGAAATATGCTGCAACCCTACCCTGTACTCGTCCAAATTATGACACGTAACTCATCATGTTTCCCTCAGCAAAAGCCAAGGCAAATTTTCAGTGCCAAACTGCACAAAGAACAAGTTTTTATCAAAATCGCACATATATAAATAGAGAAAATGAGGGCACTCTACCACTTCCGCAGTATTCGTCGCAATCACGTAGGCAAATCGGATGAGGGGACAAGTCATCACATCAACGGTTTTCGATCAACCTGCACATATATCATCCATAAATCTGTTGAAAATTTACTCTTCTTATCAAAATATTTTTATTGCTGTAATATTATAAAGTATCTGTTTATTACTCTTTGCTCAAAAGGGAGAACGAGTTTTACCACTCGGTAGTCCCACTTCCCGATTAATTTATTCAAGTTATGGCCTCATCCACGTCAAGCTCTGCTTATGATGACGGTCCTCTGTATTGATTTCTCCTTTGTTCATATATAAATACAGTATGCCATAACATGTTGCTTTGATTCATATGTTATTAGAGACTGATGTTGATATGAAATTGAAATTTCTTATATTGATTTGTATGTTATACTCTCCTTGTTCTATAATCTCATCACTTTGTTTTCATTTGTTATTGTACTTAGAGAAAGAAAATGTAGAAATAAACCAAACAAAACAAAACCCATTGTGACCTACCGTATCAATGTTTATTGATATTGATAAGATTATTAGTTATTCATTATAATTCGTATGTGGGTATTGGCCTCTAAGAAAAATATGGAGGTCCTTGTACCGTATGTCCCCCCCCCCCCCCCCGCAATGATATCTTTAAAAATATTGAATCAATCTAAATACAAATTCAGGGTATGAAACTATAACTCATTGCCCACATCTTACTGGAAACCCCTTTCGATTTGCTTCAGTGGTCAAATAGAAATGAGGAATTTTGTAGAGGACGTCAGGAATCTCTTCCCTCCAAGTTCAGTCTATTGTATTCACACACAAGATGATCGAAGTGCTAAACTTAGAAGAATCAGACTCATGACATGCTTTACAACAATCCACATTTCTCTGTGACTGCTGAACCAAATCGAATGGGGTTTTCTGCAAAATAGAGCTAAAATGTTACTTTTTAAGACCCCGAAGTAGCATTTAGACAATTTTATCATAATGAAATTGGGTGTTATCAATGCAAAAATCTGATTGTAATTTTTTGGGACATACTGTATTCCGCTATCATATCACTCCATGAGTAGATTTACATTTAAAGCATCAGAGTTAAAAATATTCACTTCAACTCAGGCATAGGGCCTATATAAAAAATGTTGTGGATCACGACAAATTAACCTGTTTAACGAAGCAGTGATGTCGGACGCAACTTATGGAAAGTAGGTGTTGATGCCAAGTAATATCTCACATCTCTCCCAATAACTTTCACTTACTAACAAAAAAAAAATGTGTAATAACACTCTTGTTTAGAATGCACAACCTTTAGTAGCAAACATTTTTTTACTCGGTGAACTTACACACACAAAAAGAGTCCATCTTGTTTATTTCATTTTCTTTAAAATATAATGTAGGTTATTGAAGAACTGGACTTTTTGCATTTGGTGGCAAGTTCATTGTGAAGCAATGCCAACATAACCTCGACTTGAGCAACTCGTGGTTGCACCCAACTTTATTGTGTGTTTTTTAAAGACACAATTGAAAAACTTTATGAAATTATATCATAGAATGTCTATTATGTTCTATGTTTTTGTCTGAGTTTAATATTTATGCCAGCATCGAGCAGCAGTACGCTGCATCTGATATATTCAGACTTTAAGCTGGAATAGAAAGGGCAATGTCCTCCAGGTTGATTTCGCAGTGAAATGGTGTCAATGAAACGCAGTATCAATATGAAAGTCATTGTGGTCGCTGTTCAATTTTCGTTATTATTGATAATCTTGCATTCTATCTCCAACATACCTTGGTTTCTACCTACCTGTTCTAATCCGTAACATTCGTTTCTTCTTATTCATCTGTCACCAACTTTCCCCCTCTCTCTATCTCTCTCTCTCTCTCTCTCTCTCTCTCTTTCTCTCTCTCTCTCTCTTTCTCTTTCTCTCTCCCTTTCTCCTCGGCGTATTTTGGAGTTATTTGTTTTTGTAATTGATGTAGTTGATGTACTGTCATCTGTTGTTCATGTGTCGCGATAGTAGTCTTGTTGTTCTTATGATTCCAATATTACTCTAAACGCATGCACCTTGTCTTAACTGGTCCGTAGTTGGCGCATGTCTTTTATTCAACAAAAAAGCTCTAATGCTTGTTTTGTTTTTTATTTCTTTTTCTATGTGTCGCGATCGTGGTTTTGTTCAAATGTATTCCTCTTTTAATAGAGCAAGCACCTCTCTTAACTTGCCCGTAGTTGGCGCTTGTCTATTTTTTTTTCCACAGACAGAAATGCTTTAATGTGCTGTACATGATCAGGCTCTGTCGAGGGCAGCGAAAGCAATCAGTCATACCAAGTAGGTGTTTATACCATGGACCTAGGTCCATGGCGATACTATAGAGTGGTTTCGTTTATAATTAAGAGTCTCCGCTACGTGGGATTTTGCCTAGCACTTGAAGTTGATAAGAAGCTGTTGTTACTGTTGTCATCGTAGTTATCATTTGTATGTTATTGATGTGGTTGTTGTTGATGCTACCCTGTGGTTGTTGTTGCTATGTTGTTATCGTTGTTGTTATTATCATAATACCTAGTGATAGTTGATGTTGCCTCAATTGAGGGGTTTCGTTGTAGTTGTTGTTGTATGACGTATGTTTGCAGAGGACATGCTGAACGTCAGGAAGTAGTAATCATTCGGTTGTACAGTTGAAGATCTTCATCGAAACACGTGACGGAGTTCGTCATAATCACGCTGACCCAATTAGTATTAAGGTATTCAGACAAATTATGAAATGTCATCATATGCTGCCAGATTATTAAAAAAAGGACAGCAAGAGCTTTCTTATGAACTTTTGTAGGAAGAAATGTCGGTGTTCAAGATTCACGTCGATTTTTTTTTTCTGCAGGGCAAACCATGACACTGGATAGAATTTGTTATATAGCTCCTTGGTCATCTCTTATACTTTTTATTGAATAAATGAATTACACACACACACACACACACACACATATATATATATATATATATATATATATATATATATATATATATATATATCCCTGGTCATCTCTTATTCTTTTTATTGAATAAATGAATTATATATATATATATATATATATATATATATATATATATATATATATATAATATAAACAAAAATTAAACCATCTATACCTTAATGCCGGAACATCACTGCAACTCAGCTTTATGACTTTATGACTTGAATAAAGGCTTGCAGATTATGAAATGGTAGTTATTGTTTTTCCTGTGATATGAACAGTAAAGGAAATTACCACAAAATCTATGTAATTAGTATCTTCCTGTACTGTTGTGGATCATGTGAGAAAATGCGAAATAGAATATGATAGGGGCCGAAGACAATCGTGGTACGATATCGAGAGCTTTTTAAACCCGCGGATATTGGATGACGTTCAGGCGGACACGGGCGTGGGTTGGGGAAGTTTGAGCTTAAAGCAGACCTGGTCACGAGGTTGTCACTTGGTGGAAGTACACTGAGTCATAGTTGGCCAATCACTGGCGAGTCTCCGTTAGGACACTTGGCATAGTAAACAAACCACAAACCAATCAAACACAGTCTCAGTCACCAGATTAAATGCCATGGATACAACGAGAGTTTTATAGCGGAAGACAAAGTATTGAAACAGCTACATGCGAAGTACTAAAAAAGGATCAGTTAGAAACCGTTTCCAAAACAGATATGATTTAATAGACCATAAGATACAATGCAGCTCTTGAAATGATTTCATGTAGGGCAGGATATTTCTGACTTCCATGAAATCATCTCTGGAGGAATATAAGAAGTATGTATACAATAATTTATGAAATTAACAGTCGTTGGTAACTGAAGAAAATGGAGATGCTTCTATTCGAACATGAGAGATATTACTAGAGACGCAGGTGCTTTAACATCAAAGAATGGAATGAAAATAATAGGGAAATCAGATGGAGAAGATGATTAAAATTTGGCATGACACTGAATAAAAGCAAGCACTAACAAAGAGGTGCTGATAAGGTATAGTGATGAAAGACTCGTAGTTATTGCTTGTTTGTTTGTTATTGCTTTTTTTCTCTTGCTGGGGATGGTGGCTGTCAACGCTTGTAAGTTTGCAAATCACAACTGTAGCAAGGGGTAACACAGAAAGGTTTACATTGTTCACAGCCTAAAGCTACCATGAAGTGATGATAACCTGGTTGGTGTTGGTAGTATCATGGTATCAATGGCAGGAAAGGAGAGCACAGAATCCACTAGTAGGGATTGCAGCACTGTCATCAATGACGTCATCATTATCATCATCGTCAGAGCTCTCCCATGATCACGTGACATGAAGGCAAAATCAGTCTGTGGTGTTCATTCGCTTCCTCCGAGCATCAGGTGCCGTGAAATATGTCCGATTTATAGCCTATCAAAGCTTTGGCGCAAATGTCTTTGTTCAATAAAAACATGTTCTAGAAAAGGCAGAGTCTAGTTTGTACCCTTTATGCATTTGAAAGCATCTGGGCTCCGTTTTGACGCCTCTTGTACAAGTAGAAACCAACACCGGCCACTGCTACGACTGCGACAATGGCAATGATTGTGCCCGCGGCTACACCACCTTTCTGGCGGAGATTCATGGAACCAAGGTTGGCGTTCATCTGACCGTTGCTGCCTCCGTTCGAGTTTTCGCCCGAATTGTCGTCGTCGCTGCCGTCGTCGTTACTGCCATCGTCGCTACCGTCGTTCCCGCTGGTGTCGTCGCTGGTTTCAGACTGCGCAGCGCCAAGGCTGTCGCTGGAGCCTCCGACCGATCCACCGACAGAGCCACCGACAGACCCTCCAACATCCATGGCCGATGTGCCAGTCCCAATATCAGCAGCGGCGGCTCCCATACCAAATCCGAAGTTGGTCCCGTCCGTCATACCGTTACCTGCTCCGTACCCATTATCCATTCCAGTGCCCACGGCTGCGGCCGCAGCTGTCATTGGAAAATAAGAAGAGAGAACTAGCTTAATGTTCTGTTTCTTCACGAAATTTGCAGATATAGCAAAACTTTGCAGATATAGCAATAAGAAATTAGCTCAGAGGCAATATTGTATCGGGTTAAAAACATTAATCAGACAGCAACAGCTTATAATTTAAATGGTAACTGTCTTGCCCATATTCCCATATTACTCAGCATAACTTCTCAATATAATTATTTAGCATGCGTACCATGTGACTTTTTTTCTCCCTTGCAATTGAGGCATGTTATCGTTTGGCAAAGATATGACATGTACATGCCAGCATGATTTTGATTCCCCAATAATGAATCTTGCCCTTTATTTGCGTCAAATACGAGGTCAGATACCTCAACCCACTTAATTACCCGGTCCAAACTAAATCTTCCTGCTTCGCTATACGTGTACGATCTTTGTGGCGACTTTGACGTAGGCTGTACTGGTGACTAAGATGATGATGGCTATTTATATCACGAAGACGTTATTTAAAGATCCTCATAAGTTTGGGTGGCGATGTTCACAGTACTTTAACCACGCAATGACCCATTCTTCATGCATATCTTATAGAACACTTTCTACACTAACTATCTTATTTTCTACAATAACTACGAAGTTGACGAATACGTCTTGAGAGCTTAGCAATCACATTTATAGAAATCGTATTCCTGATAGGATCAGTTTTTCCAATATGCAGAATTGGAGGGAAAATGAGAATCCTGAATATTCTGTAATAATTCTACTTCGAGTCATACAATGAATTATTTAAAGAGTTCAATAACATTTTGTTGTTGAAATATTTCAAACTGTGTGTATTTCTTTTACTGATCTAAAAACTCTGCAGAAATTACATTTTCTTTCAAAGTGGACGTTAAGGTGCATGAACATCATCTTCAGGACAAAAAAATGATTAATGTAGTAGTTACTAATCTTCTCTGCGCGATAATTCTAAAGCTACGCCCTCTATAGCCTGATTGCATTGGGAATTCATCATTGGTAGTCGTTTATTTCCTAATGGATTAAAATGGGAATTTGAAAAAAAAAGATGAATAATAATGATTATGATATAAAAAAGTTGCCTTTATTGCCAGTAAAATAGTATGAGCTCTGATTTAGTGGAGAACAGCACAAAGTAACTGAGCCGTGACATTATGAGAAGTCATTACACGGAAATTAAGGCTGGAGCGCAAGGGCAATACCCCGCCTAACTTCCCAGAAAAAACAATAAAGTTTAGAACTGCTTTATCTGAATGATTTTTTTTTTCGGGTGGGAAAAAGAAATTTTCATGCAATTATGATTACATTGGTAAATATAATTTGAATATCGAGCGAAATAACTTTTTCATAAATTTGAGAACAAAATGATTGGAAAATGAAGGTTACCTTGGCCAAAGCTAACACTAGTAGACCCCCCCCCCCAAAAAAAAAAAAAAAAAAGAGAAAAGAAAAGAAAAGAATGTAGACCAAACTGAATAATAAAAGGAAACTGCAAAGCAGAACGAAATGAAGTCTGCAACAAGCAACTTACCGAGGAATGGCAGCAGTGCTACGAAGACCTTCATGGTGCTATAGAGTTTGGGAGTACTTTCGAAGTGATGAGTAGAAAAAGTCGATTTCTCCAAGGAGAGCGAACTTCCAAAGGGCAGTGTTCCTGTTGCAAGGGCAGAAGCTAAACTGGCAAACAAAAATTACTCCCAATGACTAGAGGTCTGTCGGTAGTGTGTAATCATCCAGGAGGAGATGTAGAGTTATTTTCGTGACGTGGTTGCTGTCCTATTTGTAGCTTTCGGGACGGCACCTTCTGGTTCACAGAAGGGGGCGGATTGCAAAGCCAAGTGTCACTCGCTCTAGACGTCGAGCACTACAGCCGGACCAATAATGCGACAGAATAATTAGGAGGAGGAAGGAAGGCTAATTCACATCGCTCCTTTTTACTTCGAGGGACTAAGTTTAGAATGATGGGAGTGTCAGTCACAAGGGTCAAAGGTCATCGTCTCATTGGCATCTCTTTTTTTTCTAAACATGTGCGTGTGTACATGTGTAACATCTCCTAGCGTGTTGTGAGGGGCGTGAGTCTAGCTAGTCTGACGCACGTGGAGAGATTACAACCGAGTAGCAGAGAGTTTACTACATTGATAAAGGGAAATAACGAATTGCTTTTTTTTAATGATTGTTCAATAGTTCTCGTGGTTTGAGGAGTCTAATTTCACTGTACAAAGACAGGGCTCTATCAAGTGTCACACAAGAAGCAGAGCAGGGTATCAAAAGGGGATAATCATCTCTTTTGAAAAGTATATGGGTCCTATAATATATCACAAAACATTTGCAACAAAAAAAATCCCTGTCAAAGAGTAGATTTTTATTTCTTTGAAATGATACTGCGTGATCTCTTTGGCTCAATTTTTGAACAATGATTGAAGTTAATACTCTAAAATGTCTTTAATGACGAACCCCCCCCCCCCGCAACAAAAGTTAGTAAGAGACCAAATTTTATATCGTAAGTAATTTGCAAATCATCCTTGTCGTTCCCTGTTTAAAAAAAAAAAAGTTAGGACTTCTTTTTGTTTAATCCGGAGTTTGCCTAAATGAAAGAAACGAAAACAAAAATAATTCCTCCTACACACTATTTTCGTAACTGTTGATTAAAACCAGTGTGTGCATACTCTGTATGACACTTGTGACAATACCATGCAAGGAGCTGCTCGGCAGGAGATTTAAGTGCGATTAGATGTTTGATTATAGAATTGAGTTGCCCGTCCTAGAGAACTTTAAACGTGATTTCAAACGTCACCTGCTCATGAATTGACAGAGAGGTGCAGTGAGTATGAAACAATGTGCCTAGACAACAGCACATTACTCACACGACAGACCCACTAAAAAAAAAACAACAGCAACGCATTGTATTCCCTGGATAGATTTATTCCAGTTTTGTGTTTCTTCTTGAGAGCCGCTTTCCCTAATCAAACCGTGGTTGCTGGAGGAAAGGCTCATTAAGAACCTGTCAGATAATACGTTCCTTCCTTCTAGACATGCTCCTGCCACCATGTCTAGTAAGTTTCACGTTCTGCATCATGGCGTCTTCCTCGTTTTATCGTCAGTCAAAATGAAACGTTATTCCGTGGTCAAGTTGACTGTGGTATTAGAGCGTGAGGGGACAAATCGAATGATACAAGCTTCATTAAAATCAAACATGTTATAATAAAATCATGGATCTTCAGTTCTACATAGCTTCTCAGTCATAATTTACATGATGCGATTATTTTATCTCCTCACGATTATCCCATTTGTTCGTATAGAAACTTTCTCTCTAGTTTGGTTGAAATGACAGTTATTGGATAATTCAATGCAAACTATACAGTTTGAGCTATTTAGTTTCTATTCAGAACAGAAGAACTTGTGGTGAAGATTTGTTGATATCATCAGCACGCCATATCAATTTGGAAAAAGAAAATTGTTCTGACCAATTTCACTGTATAGGACGGTGAAAAAATGACAACTTTAGATTTTGTATAGGTTTGTTGTTGCTTTTTCTGCTCTTCTTCTTTGACTCTTCTCCAGTTCCGTTGATTTGATTTTTTTCCCCTAAAACTTTGCCTTTTCAGTACACTGTACTTGTGACATTAAATCTTTAGAGGAACATCACAGAAAGAAAATCGGTAGTCGCTTGTCAGACTTAGAAAAATAATGTTTCTATAAACGTACAGGCCTAACATGCTGTAGGAAATTCTGTTTTGTTTTTTCCAAAAATATTTCATAAATTTTGCTGTTATTGAAATTCGTTCACGAATCAAACTTTGGGAATGACGTCATTGCAGTATTTACGGATATTTCTAAATCATTTGGTTCTCTTTCACAATACATTTTGCCCTCAAAATATATAATTACAGAGTGAAAGATGTATGTTTCAATTGGTTTAACTTTTATTTGTTAAATAGAAACAATAAAGTGAATTATTTTCTCCTTCATCTGCAAAGATAACTATTAGTGCAGGAGTATCCCCCAGGGGTCAATTCTTGGGTAATTGCTGCTCTTGTGTAAATAAATTCAGATTCAGATTCAGATTCAGATTCAGATTCATTTATTGTCCATTTAGGAAATTCTTCTTGTTGGCATATGGGCGTACACAAAGGAATATAAACCTACATACATACTTGCATACATACATACGTACATTCATGTACATGTACACATATAAATAAATACAATTTTCAATATATACACAATTATACAAGTATAATTTATACTCACAATACAGTAAACACATACATCATTACAAATTTGTAATTCATCACAATTCATTATATTTACCAATCAACAACAAAACAAAAAGTTATGAAAACGTGGAGTCCGTCCTTTCCGAGGGAGTGCATCTTTTACGTAACCTTTGCACACCCACACACACACACACTCACACGTAGGGCCTACTATAATTATAACACAATACATGTACATCACTGAATACACACAGGTGAAGGCAAACAAACGTACGCGCACACACACAGACATAACATACACACATTCGCACACACACACACACACACACACACACACACTCCGTTTGATCAGTCACACCATAACTACTATAAGACTCTTCAGGAGAGTTACAGTTACAGTTACAGTTAATGTTACAGTTCGTTATTTCAAAAGTTCGTTATTCCGAAGGATTGTAATTCTGAAAATGAAATAAGGTTCATCATTCCGAAAGTTTGTTAATTCGAAAAAATGAAATGTTGTACGTTACTTCGAAGGTTCGTTAATCCGGAAAGGAAAACGAAAATAGTTTGCTATTCTTAGGGTTTGTTACTGCAAAAACGAATAGTAAGCCTACTCACTTTTTTTTTTTTTTCATTTTTAGAAAAACGACCCTTCGGAGTATCAAACAAGCCTTAATTCGTTTTTGGATTAACGATCCTTTGGAATAACAAGCCTTATTTCATTTTCGGGGGTACGAACCTTTGGAATGACGAACATTCGGAATAACGCCATTTTTATGTTCGGATTAACCAACCCTTTGTAATGTTCGGACAGGCGAACATCTAGGCATACGGAATTTGTGTCTTTCAAAATAACGAACTTTCGGAATAACTGACCCTATTTCATTTTCAGATTACCAAACCTTTGGAAGAACGAGTATTACCCCAATGACATGGTGCATGACTGTCTTTTTATGATGCAGATAGTTTTTTTTTTGTCCTTGCAGCTCATAAAGATATCAATGTTTTGATTTGTAATCTGAATAGAAGTTAATTCATAAAGACAATGAAAATTTAAGAAAAACAGGTACAATGTAATCTGTGTTTCAATTATCTTGAATATTAATAAGATGCAATGTGTTCAATTTAAAGGGAAATGTGCCCAAGTGGATGTTGATAAGCTGTCTGCAAAGATAGATTTAGATTATTTACAATTTTACGATTCTGTCAATTTCTTGATGTCGTAATTGACAAGCACTCTATTGAAGTTGGAGGGATCGATTCAATTTTGTCACGTGTTATTGAAACATAAACAGATTTAGATATGAAGTACCATAGACCATGTTATTCACTATGAATAATTCATATGTTTTGTCCCATTCCATATACTGTAACTCCGTCTGGGAGAAGACAGGATTATTTTTGCCATTGAAAAACAATGCACATTATTTGTACAGACTCTGCTTTTATCAAAATTATTGTAATCCTTAGAGGTAGGGGATATATATAGGTTGGAAATTTCTGCTTCAATGATTCGTCATTATCTACGCTTTTTACCAAAATGTTAGGGTTTTTTCGATAAATACTGATATTCATTATTATCACACTTAACTATGTCATAAATCTCAATATTTTTTTTATAATACGTTTAATACAGTATATTGCGAAATATGGTATTGCATGAATTCAGTATTCTTTTTTAGTTTACAACTGAATAAAGATATGTTGAACAAGTACATAATGACACTTCTCGATTCATGGTAATGCTTCATGTAAAGGTATACGTGTTGTTAACTGTTAAAAAAATGTAACTTATACTGCTGCTGTTCTTTATTCTATACCACAATGCATGTATAGTGTTGCAAGCTAGGTAAGGATTTTTTGTGTGTATTCCTTTTGTTTTACATTATTCCATTGTCATATATTTTATTGTGTAATCTCTATTTATTTGTATAGTATCAGTATTTTACATCATCACTGTTCTTCCTTGTTTGTATTGTTGTTGCTTTGCTCGTTATGATCATGTCAACATGCTTCTTCTTTCTTGAATAATGAACAAAAGTGAAATGAAACGAAATGACATAATAACAAAAAGACAACGCATTTTTTCCTTTTTTCTCTTTTTCTCTCTTTATCTACATGCGCTTAGAAACACCAGTATAAAACGCCATGTAAATCCAATTATTATTATTATCATTACATAATATATATATTAAGAGCCTGTTACCAAAAGGCACTAAATCCATAGAAAAATGATGGATTTAGCGCCTTTTTGAAGCAAGCTCTTCATATATATATATATATATGTGTGTGTGTGTGTGTGTGTGTGTGTTTATAATTATAAACATATATATTATGTATATATTCTACATGTGCATTATATATATCAAACTTTTTATCGACCAACTCTGCTTATATCAAGTAAACTTACTTTTTATCAACCAAGTGAACAAACTTTTTATCGACCAACTCTGTTTATATCAAGTGAACTAATAATGCGCTCCTTGAATTACTGTTATATGCAGTAGTGGGTCCTTGTTGTTTTTCTTTTCTTTTACACGAGTAGTTGTGGATCTTAACATATTTCAACATTCGCGTATTGAGATAATGCTGTTGTAGTTTAATTATTAAATGATCTACTGACAGTTTAAGAAATTATATAAGCGTTTTCCGGACATTTTCAAGATTTTGTTTTCCTAGGAAAGCTGGGATTTTATCTTTTTGCCTTCGTGCGAATAAATTCTCATGTTTACCATTCCAAATAATGATTATTTATCCCCTAATTTGTTCTCACATTTAATAGTTAGGAATCAGAAACAGATTTATCACGAACGCACCTGTAACTATTGTAAGGCATGACAATTACATTTTCTGGAGCCAATTTATTGTAGTGACGTGTGTTGACAAATCAGGATCATTCTGAGATGGTACCAATACTAGACATGTCTAGTATTTACATCAAATCTAACATCAAATCTTCTTCTCATGAACTTCAAGACTGTTTGCTATCTCCACCCTGTCCAATCTTAATTCTGCTCTGAAATTAACCCTGCTGGAAAGAACGCAATGTTCCACAGTGCGAAACACAATGTGAAATACAATGTGGAATCTCTTCACACTGTTAAATTCGAGCGTTTTGATATTGTGAACACACTCTGAATCATAAAATCACGGTGTGAAACGGAACATAATTATGTGAACAGTCTGTAAAAACCACACATTAGTGTGAAATCATCTTCACACTGTTAAATTAGAGCGTTTTCATATAGCCGGCTATGTGAACACATTGTGAACACCTTGTGAACACACTGTGGGACACTGTGTACTTTCCAGCAGGAAAGAGCGTACTCCATTTTCACGTTGTGTGTTTAACGTGTTGAGAATGAGTATAAAGTAAATCAGCGTTATTGTGAAAACGTTGCTGCCCTGCCGTTCATAAGAGAAGAGATATTTTGTTTCTTGAAGATGTGTCAGGCTGTTTTTTCTCTGTTAACAAAAATTGGATCTTGTACTTTATTAACTGTGTTTATAGAGAGGGGAAAAAAGACAGGCACAAGAAATTAGAAATTTCAGGAACATCACTTGATAATGACCCTTGTTTACTATGATTCATCACTTAACATTCCTAATAGTTCATATTGACTTCAGCCGATGACTCACGATCCAAACGTAGGCTACTCATTGGCTGACGGGCCAGCGTGAAATGAGTGTCATGTGAATCGGCATCGGAAATGAAATCTATACTCTCGCGGTTGGATCCGACGATAATTCCACGTTTTCTAGAATCAGCAAAGTAAGAGTTAGAATGAGTTCTGATTAAAAGATAAGTGCTTTCACTTCGCGCCATAAGTCATGTTTATGTCATCTTTTACCCCGTAGTCCTTTAATCTTCTCGTATTAACAAGGTAGATTAAACCTGCGATACGATATGCCTCCTAAGCAACGTCTATATTTACGTACATCATTTGGCATGCAGCAACTAAAAGTCCAAATCCTTCCATCACCTCTCTTATTTCATGTCACGTTACAAATATATTTCCCGTTATTATGTTAAAAACAGAGATGTCTTTATTTCAGTACAATAATCGGACCTGAAAAAAAAGATATCACTGGTACTTCACTGGCATACATAAGTAACAAAAAAAAGCATGTATCAATGTAGGTGGAATTTTGTTTGCTTTTTTGTTCATTTTCCATCTGAGAAGATGGCTGGATAGCCCATATTCAGCTACGTTAAGCTGGTCTTCCATGGGGTCCAGTTGGATGTGAGGTGAGACCACTTTACAGGGTTAAACACCCTGCTCTTTGCGATGAATGAATGAAGCGGGATCTTTTACGTGCATCAGTTGTTACTCTCTCATACACGGGACCTCCATTTTATGTCCTGTCCGAGGGACAGAGTGTTTTGCCTCTTGCTAGAGGGGACGGTATGCTTACACACAACATTGCTCAGTCCAGACTCGGGTTCGAACCCGGGCCGCGTGATCGTGAGGCAGACGCGCTACCGACTGAGCCAACTAATCCTCATAATTATTGTGCCAATATTTCTTTGAACGAAATGATTTCACTTAATCATTATCAATCCGTCAATCTAGATTGCATACGGAGTTTACGGTCGAAGTATGCAATAAATATTTTAAACTGTCTTTATAAACAATGACTAAACACATACATAATATAAAATGGCCAATGGCCCAGGGTCACTGGGTCACCGCTAATGTTGAGCTATATATATATATATATATATATATATATATATATATATATATAATATATGTATATATTCATATAAATATAAATATATATATATACATAAATATATATATATATATATTTTTTTTGTCCTCAATTTGAGGGACTTTATTCAAATCAATTATTCAGAATCATGCATAAGTCAATACAAGCATAAGACAATTGTAGTCATAGTTCAATTTACATCAAATGACAATTCTGTATATAACGGATTTTATCATCGATTTCTCGAATACTTCTTTTCTTAGAGATATCATTGCAATATAACAGAAACTCATATTTGAATTCTTTTACAATAAAGGATACAGTAAATCGCTGATTTCTGTATTCTTCCATGAGATATACCTTATAAATTGCATATTCCATGAAATTGATTATTGCGTTGGTAAAGAAATAATCTTTCTCACAAATTTCATACCCAATTACTATGATTTTCTCATCTATGATAATGTTTTTTCTTGAACATTCAAAAATAAGGTCACTGATCCTTGCCCAGATGTTTCTTATTCTCGGACAATATAACAAATTGTGCATTAATGATTCATTTTCATTACAGAATTTGCACTGTGCATTTGTGGTAATTTTCCATTTCAATAGATTATCCTTAAAAGGTACAATATTGTTTATCACTTTGAAATTAAACTGTTTTATCTTGTTGAGTTTCACTTTCAACAGTTTAAAAGCAAATACTGACTCCCAATCAAATGTATAAGGCAGGTCGAGTTTACGTTGCCAAATGATGATCATATTTGGTTCTGAAACCTTCTTTTCTTTTAAACTGGTATAATACATTTTAGCTTTTTTGCTAAGGATATCAGAAACATTACTTCTTGACACTTCAAACATCTGTTGACTATCCATTTCATGTTCAATTTTTTGATTACGTAGTTTATGCAACCAAAAATGAGGGAAGGCGTGTTTCAATTTTTGATACTGAAAAGAAACAAGTAAATTATCAGTCTGCAGACTATTATTAACTTGGGTTTGATCAACCCAAGATCTATTTACTATTACATCAGACACTACATTTATACCATTACTACTCCAATTTTGAAAATAAAGCATTTCTTTTCCAAATTTGATATTACTGTTAAGCCATAAAAATTCCTCGCCAATATCTCTAACTCGCAACAGATCCACATATCGTATTTCTGCCCAATAGATCAATAGATCTCTATAAAATGATGGGATCTTATATTTCTTACATAAACAAAACATATCTTTTATGGAACAATTTATCACAAAACATGTGGGAGGTGTTGCAACTTTTTGCAGCCAGAAGCTAGCAATATTTTTCCAGGGGCGCGGATGATTATCGATAAGTTTGGACAGCCATGACAATCTGAGTGCTTTTATTTTTTACTCAATGTCTACCATATCAAGACCCCCAGCTTTTGGATTATTAATTAGTACACTTCTCTTCACTTTTTCTCTTTTAGAATTCCAAAGGAATGCAAACAAAATCTTATTAATATCAATTATACAGCTTGGAGGAATCGTAAACACTGTTGCTACATAAATTATTTGCGAAATTAATAACGACTTAATGATTGTTATCTTACCATAATATGTTAAATTTCTCATTTTCCACATATTGATTATGCGTTTCATTTTTTCAATCTTCCTGGACCAATTCAAATATTCAAAATTTTCACCATGAATATTCAAAAACACTCCAAGATACTTGACCGGTTCCTCAGACCATTGTAAACCATCAATACAGTCATCACAGTTTCCATTTAAACATATAGCTTGTGTTTTTATATAATTCAATTTTGGACCAGCATATGCACCAAACGCTTCAATTTCTTTCATCGCTTCATTTCCCGATTGGATAGAATCAACAAAAAGCGTTGTATCGTCCGCCAATTGAGATATTTTGATTTCTTTTAAATTTGACTGCTCACATTGAGGAATACATATACCTTTGATGTTATCATTATTTCGTACCTTCATTGCAAGTACTTCAACAACTAAAAGGAACAGCAATGCAGAAAGAGGACAGCCCTGGCGAACCCCTTTAGTAATTGGAAACGTTCTGGACAACCAACCATTGTTCAAAACCTTACAATCTGCATTCTTGTAAATAGCTCTGATCCACTGAATAAACGATTTTCCGAAATTATACCGTTTCAAAACTTCAAACAGAAAATCATGATCGACATTATCAAAAGCTTTCTTAAAATCAAGAAAAATAAAAATACTCGGTAAGTTTGTCTGTGAACAAAAGTCTAATAAATCCTGTACAAGTCTTATATTTTCTACAGCTGATCTTTTCTTAATAAAACCCATTTGATCAAAAGAAATTAGTTTCGGAATTACATTTTGTAAACGTTTCGCTAACGTCCTTGTAGCTATTTTATAATCAATATTCAACAAAGATATCGGGCGCCAATTATCAAGTTTTCGTTTATCATCCTTCTTAAACAACAATGTTAATATAGAGTGTCTTTGGCTATCAGATAATGTACCATTTCTATACCCTGTATTCAGGCTGTCTAACAATAAATCTTTGATATAATCCCAAAAAATCTTATAAAATTCAGCACTTAAGCCATCACTGCCGGGGGATTTGTTATTTTCCATCGACATCAAGGCTTCAAAGCATTCTTTTTCTGTAAGGATTCCCTCACAACTTAAACTGTCATTCTCTTCCAAAGTAACAAAATTCAAATTTTGCAGATATTCACAAGAATTATGTAGCTTGTCTGAGTGGTATAATTTGCTGTAATATAAATAAATCTCTTCTAAAATACATTTCTCATCAACAATAACTTTGTCTTTCTTCAAAACAGCAGTAATCTCCTTTCTCTTTGCATTCTGCGTTTCTAACCTCAGAAAATATTTCGTTGATTTTTCTCCTTCTTCAATCCATTTCTCTCTGGATCGAACAAAAATACCTTTACATTTGTTTCTATATATGTTTTCTAATTTCATTTTAATTCTTCTTAGTTCTTGTATATTTATCTCTGTAGGGTCTTCATCAACTTTTTTTTCAATCATATTCAAATCTTGTTGAAGTTTAACTAAATACTGATTTCTTATTTTTTGCTTATATTTTGCATATTTTTGCGAAAATTCCCTTATCTTAATCTTACACATCTCCCATTTCAGTTGCGAATCAAAATTTTGATATTCAAAACGCATCTTACCAATCATATTTATTATACGTTCCCTATACAGCGTATATATATATATATATATAGAGAGAGAGAGAGAGAGAGAGAGATTTAAGGCTCAACATTAGGGTAGGTATATATATATACATTGTATATATATGTGTGTGCGTGTGCGTGTGTGTGTGTGTGTAGTGAGTTCTACGTTTGTGACCAAATTTTGTAATTTGCCACTTTGTAAAGTGCCAAGATGTTCATTCGCTGTGTTCACGTCCTCTTACGGGTGCAAAATAATTTTGTATCCACTAACGCTTGGGTAATGATCATTGCAGGGCCCTTCCCTATAATATAATGAATGAATGAATGATTGAATGAATGAATGAATGAATGAATGAATGAATGAATGAATGAATGAATGAATGAATGAATGAATGAATGAGTGAGTGAGTGAATGAATGAATGAATGAATGAATGAATGAATGAATGAATGAATGATGAATGAGGACCTTTATTGCTTTGAAATTTAATCTCGTGCTTTCAATTGGGCCTATGATGCTGAAATTGAATGCAACAAACATTAAAAAGCATACAAACATAAAATTGGCTGTTACTTTGAGTGTGATATTTTGAACAACGTCTTTGAATTTATGTCCGGTGCATTGTCGGTATGTGTGTACTTGTTTTAAAAAGCTTGTCCTTAACGTTCCCGTGTTGGCGTCGTCAAGAAAAATAAACAAACAAATAAACAAAAAATCAAACAGAAACAATGCAGCTACTCGATGGCAGTCGCATTTCTACATCCGATTTTTAAGAAGCCTTCTTTCAATTTTCCCAATGGGAAAAAAGTACTGCATATTAATAGAATATTGAATTCAGCAATTTTCACACTTCGATTGAGTACATGGAGGAGATCCAATTTGTCCACACGTAAAGAGGTAGGTATCAGCTTACAATGCTACTGGCGATCTGCAGAATCAAGATTTCCTTTCAAATTCGATTCTTTGACATTTGAAATATAAATACTATTTCAGAACCATAGTGCAAATTAGGAGATAAGTTTACAATTTCGTTTTCTGTTTCAGCTTGCCTGGCGCCAGGCATGTTATTCCAGACAGCGCTGGACAACTTGATGCCCCTTATGACTACTGGTTTGCACCGGGCAATATGAGTCGAATAGATAATAAAAATTCGCAGTTGCGAACAAATTTCAAATTCAAAGTCAAACTTTTGAATAATAATTCCAGGGTGATAATAAACGAATGTGTGATCTTATGATTGTTATCATAGTCAGATAGTTGTACTTTTCCCGCGTGTCCGAGGCATGTCAAAGATGGACTATTAAACATGGACCAGATATGTCATGAAATAACAAAGGGGACAAGGGCGTTGATTTTAAGTTCATAAATTTCATATTTTCTAAATAGAAAAAAAAAGTTGGCAAGATGTGTCAATGTAACAAGTGGTTGAACTAAGCGCACTAAGATTAATCCCTTAAAACATGGAGAACTCGTTCAATGCCATACTTGATCCTTGATGTAAACCTAGGTAAACCGCTGGACGGTCTTCCTCACATAGGATAGGTGTACTCCTAAATCCACTTTGCTCTGCCTTTGACATTTCTGGACTACACCCTGCTACCATTCGATCTGCGGTGGCTCAGGCGATATTAACAAGATTGCTGAAGAGGATTTACAATTTTTTTTTTCATACGAACCAACTTGTGAGGTAACACCTGCTGCACGTATTGATTTATGGTTTCACCGTCCAAATGTTCGAATTCGAATTTTAGCTAGCACTTCACGGAGAACCAATAGTACTAAAAACAACAATATTAATGATATCATATTGATGGCTACACTGCTGATCAATAAAATAAAAAGAGGTGGAATGGTGAAAGCAGCTTGATTCGGTGTTTCAGACTCTTAAGTACCAAGTATTCTTTTCATTCATTCATTCATTCATTTGTTTCAATTTCAAAAGGAACATATGAATATTTTAAAGAAATTGAATACATAAATTACATCACAATACATAATAACACATAAGTTTACAGAATATTCTTAATTATACGGAGATGGCAGTTCATGGCTACTACTAAAACACTGATCAATTCAGTGCTTGTTTGCATTGATGTAGGGCAATTTGTCAATCAGTTGCAATGAAAACATCTCGACGGAAGAATTTCGTGAATTTGAATAATTACGCAGTACCCGCTGCATGCTATAAGGATTAGAACCAGCACTTGCTGTCGGGCGAAAGCTCGGTGGTCTAGTGGAGATGACGCCTGTCCGGTGATCAGGAGGTCGTAGGTTCGAATCCTGTTCGAGTATGTATGCCCATGATTTTTAATCATGGCTACTACTAAAACACTGATCAATTCAGTGCTTATTTACGTCGATGTAGGGCAATTTGTCAATCAGTTGCAATAGACTATTCCTGTTTAATAGACAAGACCATTTTCAACATCATCTCTATGGTTTTATATCACTTTTCATCCGGAAATGTTATGTGGTGAGTTTTAATCTGTTTGATAAATAAGAAAATGTCTTTTTTTTTTCTTTTTTTCGTGGCTGGCTCTAGTATTCTTCTCCTATCTATTATATATCGAAAAAAAATTGACAAAATCTAGAAATTTATCTTCTCCTATTTTTTTTTTTTGTTACAAAAGTAGACCAACACAATGTTATAAAGTGAAACAATGTTAAGTTTGGGGTTACAGTGCCTTATTCCAAACGTTCATTTTTCCGAAGGTTTATTAGTCTGAACCTTACTTTATTTTCGGACTATAAAACCTTAGGAATAACGACCCTTTTTTTTTTCATTGATGGATTAACGAAACTTAGGATTTATGAATTATAGGAAATAAAAACATTATTTTCGGAATAACGTCACAAATTTTAGGATTGAAAAACACAATTCATTTCGGGCTCTATCAACGAAGATCTATATGGTATAAGGAATCTGTGTGTTTCGAATAACGAAACTTCAGAACAATAAACTTGTTGCCTAGTCGATCTCAGCTTTCGCATTTGGCTCTAGCTTCTTCTATATATCTATTTCATATCGAAAAAGATAAATTAAAATATAGAACTTTATCTCCTCCTATCTAATTTTGTTACAAAAGTAGACCAACATAATGTTATAAAGTGAAACGATGTCAAGTTTGGGGTTACATTGCCTTGTTCCGAAGGTTCGTTTTTCCGAACGTTCATCAGTCTGAACCTTATTTCATTTTCAGACAATCAAACTTTAGGATTAACGATCCTTATTTCATTTTGCGATTACGGAATCTTCGGAATGACGAACCTTGTTTCACGTTCGAGTTAACGGGCCTTCGAATTAATGAATCTTCGGAAAGAAAAACTGAACTTTTGGAATAACGCCACAAATGTTCGGATTGAAAAAAAAACAATTGTTTTCGGACTACAAATAAGGATCTATAGGTATTCGGAATCTGTGTGTTTCGAAATAACGAATCTTCGCAATCATGAACACCACCTACACTTTGTGTCACACATTATATTTGCATAGTTCGCTACTTTTTTTAAACGAAATAACATCAAAGTAAAGCAGACTGAATTATCACAACGACCGAACAAGGAATTCGTGTACCTCATCATCACAAAATACATTTTTTTATTGCACATAATATTATATTCGTGTACTTTTGCATTAAGATAAAAAATGAGTGACGACAGAAAGAAGACTGTACTTTTAGCTCACTGATTACTCATAATGTACCCAGAGGTTATTTTAGTTGCATTTAACTTTGTCATACAAGTGAAATAGTGCCGAAATTTCTCCTTTGTAATCCCCATCTCCTGATAACCGTCTACTATTACCGACATTTATCTTTGACTCTAATCCTTGTAAAACGGGCTATTGCCTACGTGCTCACACAAATGTCAGAATTATCATTTTCACAGAGATAAGAATCGCCTTACAATGCGGAAGATACATAATCCACAAGGTTCACATTAATCAAAATTATGTTAAATGCGTCGTGTCAATCAAATTTCCACCTCATTAGCCCTGTCCAAATTTAATGTCCAGGTGAGGCGACATGTCTTTCATACCTGCCAATTATTGTGGAAAAGGACGTTTCATATAGAGTAATCATTTCAGTTGCAGATAGCAAAAGAGTGTAACTCCCTGAAAAGCTAATCTTTCCCACTGCCTCTACAGTCGTGAGATGAGAAACTGTCAAAATCAATCAATCGTGTGGTGACATTTAAGTCTGGCAGTGGTAATGAAGTAACCTATATTTGGACTTATGATACAAGCAATGTTCCAAGCAGTTGTCAAGGAATAGGCATACAGGTCAAAATCGCAGTAACTACTATTTATAATACTTTGATACTACACAAAATATTAGGCTGAGATAGTGAGATAGTTGGGGTGTGTTTTCGTCACAAAGGTGATACTGTGCGAACTGATTTATGTCGTGATGTCGTTGGACTCATATTGAATTACACTGAAGTCCGACGCATTTTGTCGATCTATTCCATCGCCCTTCTTCCTTTCTTCCAAACGATTCAATTCGGTATAATTGACTAGTTGAAGCAGATACCTTGATTGGCCTCCATATTGCAGATACACTAAACATCTACAAGCACTGAGTATCTGTCGTGTACAATCTCATTTTCATCCAGTCTGCAGAAAGTTCAAGGTTGAAACCAACATACAAGGCAGCCATAATGTAGGGCGTAATCCAATTGCCACGCCCCGTCCGTCCTGGTGGGTGAGATTGCCAAGACCCATCAGGTCTACAGAAAAATAAGACACGGATGCAGATTCGGATACGGATGCAGATTCGGATCCAGACTCGAATTCGGACTCGGATTCGGACTCGGACTCGGATTCGATCTCGGCATCCGATTCTTCGCTACTGTCCCTCTTCCTGCGACTCAGGGATAAGTCTCTTATGATGCGTCTCATATACTCGTTATCTTCCTTGTCGTCGATGAATTCGGACCGAAGCAATCCTTTTAGGGTCACGGAGCCATTTGTAGGGTGTCGAGATATTGATATCTTGACTCCCTCGTTATTCAATGTTCCCAGTAGACTGTTGCTGTACAGTGCGTCTGCAACATGACATCAACAGGAAAATAGAAAACGAGGAACTAATTAGAAATCGTTTTTGTCAGTTGTTTGAAACACAAATTCACTGATTCAAACACAATTGACAACTTTTATTTAAAGTGCGCTACCTTTCCTCAGAAAATTCTTTGTCACCCAAGTGCGTTTGTGTGTAAATGCATTTTTCATGTGAGTTTACATGCATATTTTCCTCATTAAATGAATCATTTTGAGCAAACAAATTGGGTGCATTTTGCTCTGAGCAAAAATGTCATCTTATCTCATAATACCTATTAACACTGATAAGTAGAACTTAGACACACAAATCAAAGGACTACTAGCATGAGAATGGGCATTGTAAGATGTCAAATTAGATACTTTACTCTATCCTCATGTTACATATTCCATTTTCCCAAGGTTTTCCTGATATCTGTAGGACAATCTTCTTTTGCTTGTTAAATAGGGCTAATTAGACGAATTGTGTGGTAAAACTTTCATATTTGGACTTCAAAAACACTTACAGTGATTCAAACTATCACATGGTTTCACCAAATAGTATTATTGGCCGCCACCGCTATAGATGAGGTGACTGAACGCAACTCATAAATTCTTTCTTGGGAGACATAGTTCAAAAAAATAAGCCTATCATGTCATTACAAACAATCAAAGACCTTACTAAATGTTACGATAACTCCATGACATGCTAGGATGCATTTTTTCGTTGAAGAAAGCAATGCTAACATGATGGATCAGCAGGTTAATTATAGCGATGAGTAACCTCATCACCGTCTTGACCGTGACCGAGATATCACCCCTTCTTACATTAAAGCATTACTCTTCCCCAAAGTTTGAAGTTTAGAGGCCTGAGCAGAAAGAGAAACCCCGCAAAAAAGCAAGCAAGCAAACAAACAAACAAACAAACAAGCGAACTTGTAGTCAGTCAATTGGCCGGTCTGGTTTTGCTACTTCAATGAAAGACCTCCTAAAATTGGATTTATAGTTTGGATATCTCTCTTGTTTAGATTTGTTTGGTTTCCTTCAGTATTATTTTTAATCAATTATCAATTTATTATAATCGGGTGTACATTCCAAGCATGACGCCGGTGAGTGGGTCGAGTCGCCTACTAGTGGCCACTCAGCCGCCATAGTATCAAACCCAAGTTTAGTGCCCCCTGCCCTCTTTTTAACGCTCTCCAAGGAACATTTTCTTCTTCTACGTTTTGGTGTGAGACTTTATTTTGTTCATGGCAAATGGTTGCTGAAATATGAGGCTTCGTGAAAGTACAAATGACATTGACATGACCCCAGAGCTTAGAAGGAAACAAAACGCATTCTGCCGAGCTTACGTTGACGTGTCTTGTTGCCACTTTTTCTGTTTGTACTGACGTAAATGGGCGTTACGAAGTTGACACTAAAGCAATTACTCTTTCCCCCACAGTCACTCGACGAAAGCCTCTGACTAATGTTCTACAAATAGATCCGTGTCGCATTTCCTGACACTCTTACCCTAACAGACTCAGACCTGCTGGTTTCTCGCCTTTGTAGAAATTTATTCCATCAAATGTTGTATCCTTCGGCATGACTCTGACCGTTCAAAATACATGTAGAGCGAGATTAAGTTAAACACGCATGACGTACAAATAGTACTTTGTTGACCATCGGGAGCTACTTCCCAGTATGACAGATTGTGTCCACAGTTTATTGGTAAGGTTTCGGCGGTCCACTTGGTGCGTATGTGGCAATGAAGAATAAATCAGTAGGACTATCGCTCCGTGATGAACTGATTATTATTAAGCCAACTGAAGGATTGTAAAAGATATTTATAAACGTACTACGAGATGGTTTAAATGGGTAGTCTGGTATTTCGTACTAAATACTGCTGTCTTTCACTCTCAGTAAATCACTGTATGGAACACGTGATGTGAGAAGGGTTTGATATGAGTTCAGCCATCAATCTTTGTGCTGGCCACTGGCTTGTTGATATCACTCATCTTCACTATCACTGATTAAATGCCAGGTTGTGTGTTTGCGTGCATGTGTGTGTGAATGTGATGTGTGTGTGTTCGTGTGCGTGTGTGTGTGTGTGTGTGTGTGTTTGTAGGAATGTCTTGTATGAATCAAGACGCAGTAGTGAAATATACAGGGGTAATAAAAGTTTAGTATTAGATATGATATTACAGTCCATTCAAGTCCATTGATTATGATTATCCCCATAAGCAGTGTTAACACTGGTATTTAATACCTTCAAAGAAGAGCCTCTAGATTAGCAAAGGAAGCCTTGTACTTATAGTCAACCACCGATAACAGTGGCTGGATTTGAGCGCAGCAAAGGCTTGTGCTTTAATGACAGGTGTTTTAGTCATGTGAAACAGCAAACAAAGGCCGGCCCTTTGTGTCAATGTAGCTAGACATTAAACGATCACAGACAAACCCTTACTGAACCACTTACAAAAGCATGGACATTTTTGTGACATTGGCCCTAAAACGGGATTGGCATATTAATTAAATCAATATTCTCCTTCCGGGCTACTTTTACAAAAGCGTTTGTTACGGACCTATCATTATGAGACCACATGACAACCTTCTACTAGGTAAGTTACAACTCCCACAATATCTCAAAAGGTGACACAGCAGACTCGCCAGCAATCACCTTAGAACAGGACCACTGCACCTAAATCTTGCCTAGATCTGAAAATAGGCTGCGACGAGAAGGGTCAAGTGTGACTGAGATCGTCTTCAGTAATTTGAGCTGATCCTTTTTAACATAGAGCAGAATACTGGCTTTTCGTCAGCACGATGCTCAGCATTGACGGCTTTTTATCAATGTTGACGTGCATGGGCGAGTTTTAAAGCAAGCCTTGTGAAGGAGGATGGAAGAAGGTGAAAGAGGTAGACTGAAAATTGTTAAAATATAAACCTTCCCGATGTAAAACAAAAAGCAAAATTAAACCTTTCAGGTGTGATGTTAAATTAGATCTCATTCCTCCTAGTTCAGGGTATTTCAATGGTTGCTACAATCATGTCTTAAAATATACTGGAATCAGTCAGACATAATACAGTATAACAATTCCTTGGAATATTGGGTAACTAATGATACTTTTGTTTGAATACACAAAAGATGAATCGAAAGGACGGCTTGGGCAGTGGAGGGTTTCTATGACTTAACCTTTACTCCGGTTCGCTTTAGTTTTTAGGTTTAATCCTTTTCCTTTGAGATTCTGGAATCCTCACGGCTAGGAGTGTATAATACCACTTAGCCTGCCATAGGCAATGGATTAAAAGTACTGCGTCCATCGTATCATATCTATTCACGTACAACACCTAACATGAAGGCAAACCATTGCAAACAGGGAAGATTATGTGCATTTCGCTTTTATCAGTGGCCAGATGAACGCTTATTTACTCTTAGCGCCTATCGACTGCTATCCTACGCTGCATTTCAGTACGGCAAAAATTCTCTCTGACACAAAGGGTGTTAGTTTGAATATCATTTTTTCTTTCGGTATATCAAAGCAACAGTGCGTTCAAATTGTGCTTTCGAAAGCTGATGTGACAGTTTCTACAGTGTCAAATGAGTGGGCTGTGCGTGTGGGTACGCAATGTACCTTCATGATATCATGTGTCGGTGATGAATCATGAACTGTGGCTGTAGTTTAAAAGACGTGATTCTTTTTCTTAAGAGATACACCTACCAAGCGAATAAAGAGACTTTCTTTTCCCAACCCCTAAACTGATATGCGGAGAGGGCAACGCATTGCTGCAAGAGATATCTTGCGTTTTCTGTAAACCGACCACAGAGATACGAGTTTCAGAGTTTATTCGCTCATGTGAAAGGGGTACGGCTAGATGATGTGACGATCATTTTTTTTAAATCAATGCACTACCTAAAAGCCTAAGTAAACTGATAGATAGTCCGTTTAGAATTTTTAAACATCTACGTTGTGAGATTCGTGATCGATACAATGATTTAAAAACGAATTCAATGTCAGTTAATTAGTTTAACCTCAGCCCAGATACGGACTGATTAATCACTGATACTGCCTCTGGTGAGTCCTGACGATTTGGTGATAGTAAAATTCTCCATGTTTCTATTTGAAAATTGCACTAACGATGCTTAATATTAATCAAGACTAAGTCTGTCGGTGGCTAAGAAGTGTGTACTGCTGGAAGTAGAAAACTTGTTGTTTTTCCGTCGTAGAGAATATCCCCATCATCTTTTGCTTCCGCTTAATGTCACGCGGTTTAGTCTGGAGCGTCCTTGGAGTCAGGAATAGCAGGGCATAGCTTATAATTAGCGACACCATGTGCGAAACGAAGGCTTCACACACGTTTCTTCAGTGGCCAAAAGCTATGAATGAGCATCAGTTCTTGCCAACGACAAACTCTCCGAGCAGATGAAATAAGAATGTCTGCCGTCCGCTGCGTAGCGTACGTTAACTGCAATGGTTCGTCTAGTATGTCTAGATTGGGTCCGGATATAAATAGTCATGGGCTGCATGACGTTTAATTAAGTATGCAGTACTACGAAACGTTGCCAATAAACATTCTTAAACCGGTTGCAAATTCTACAAATATTTCAAGCGAAATGTAACATTAAGTTTAAATGTCAAGGCGTAAGCAAACGTGAGTTGCTATGGAGAGATTTGTATGCGTTCTTTTGAGTTCTTGTGATTGCCTTGGTTGATATTTTGCAAGAATCTTTACATAATATGACGTAAAGCCCTTGAAAGAAAATGACATGAAATCATACGCTCTCGTGAAGCCCGTTAAATGATCTTTCTGTTTAAAATAACAAATATTTGTCGTGTTTTCCTACTTTAAAAAATGACGATATCACCAATCTGTGAAAATTACCCCATACACGTCATACACAAAAGGCACGTATTACATTTGATGATGTACTGTTGTTATGCCGTGGACGCTATTACAGCATTGTTCGCCTATAGTGATATGTCAGTTTATGATAGGGAGATTCGAGGCAAATTACAAATTATACAATACGAAGTGTATTCATATGAAATTAACGTGGCCGAATAATTAGAAACGTGTTTACTGCCATATAGTTCACCACATCAACACACAACATCGAGGATGCTTATTTTCCCTTAAAACGTGGTATAATCTATATTCATCCAAGTACATCTTCAGCGTTTGTGTTATGATTTTAGTTCTATACACGTTGATAATGATGGTAATCATGATTTTTAATGCGACAAATCCGCTCTGTTGAGTGCTTTAGGTGCATATGAGATAAAGAAAGACAAACTTATAAGAAGTTAAAGAAAGCCTTCTTATGGCACTCAAAGTGCAACTTGTACAAACTCCAGGGTCTCCCGTAGGCTTTGCTGAGGCTTTCTAAAGGTATATTATAATCTACGTGTATAATTCACGAAGGTCATTTCCTTCACACACCCATTCTCGAGGTCTCCACACGTATAGATCCTTGTTTCATTGTAATACTATTATCAATAAGAACTGTGATAATAAAAGTATAGCCTTCTCGATTAGCGGTAGTCTCTTCAGTGTTTGACATTGCTCTATCAGAGGGTCCTGCCATTATTATTACCCTAGCGATGTCAGGTACCAGTTTAGGCTATACGCCTGGGTCGTGAGGGACATGCTGAGTAAAAACATCTTGTCTTAAAGGTGTTGTTTACCATGGGGAGCAGTGATTTAAAGAAAAAAAATCAAGATATCACATTAAATTTTGATGCATATGTGTTGGTCAGTAACAGTGGTATCAAAAAACCTCCAAACATATTAGAATTTCACAATGAAGTCTGAAATATAAGGAGATATCACTGTCATTCTCAATAAACCATGACTGTAGACATTGGTAGACGGTTTAGTCTAAAAAAAAAAAATTGTGATAACTATTGTTTACATTTTTTTTAAATTCAGCAATGCTTAACATTAATTTACTGGTTTAAATTTTTACATTGGTATTGGAGGGTATCGAGCTCAATTTAAAATTACATCAGGGATTGAAGAGCGCGTTTGGGTGGGGTATAAGTGATGTTTTCAACCCGTGCGTCTACATGGCGCTGTGTATGTAAAACCGTGATCAATACACGCATAGACTTATATCTATGCGTCGTAGGTACAACAAAAACACGCCGACTATTCATCATTCTATAAGTAATAATCAGTCGCACACGTACTTGGGAGTCGAGAACGATATTGCACAGGCAAGCTGACACGCTTATTAAAGAAAAAATGACAAAGACAAGAAAAGCAACGAGCGCATGCGCTAGTGCCTGGATTCGAATATCTTACCTCCGTGTTGGGGGCTCCCTATGAAGGTGAGGAGGGCAATAAGTAGACAACCACACGGACCCATGACGTCACGTTATTCAAAACGGGTGATTTGCTAAAGATCTTTCGATATCCAACATTCAGTTTTGCTTTAGATACGGTATCATCACAATATAACAGATTCAGTAGCCTGGTACTCGGTCTGTGTCATTTCGTGACGACCACAAAAACTATGAATTGACTGTTTTCACTCGAACTCAAGTTGCGATGCAAAATTTCGACTCAAAAACACATCACGAGGATGTACATACTTACGGGTAATAACTTTCGGGAAAGGTACAATTAGTGACAAAGGGAGAGTGTTTATCCCATAACACAATTATTGTCCATGAGGGCAATATATTGAAGCAACCTGCCTTCCAGTGAACTATACGTCTTATCAATTCAAGTTCTGTATGATATACGCCAACCTAACTGATTTTCTGTAGATTCCATTTCTTTGTGTCTCTTCTCTCTTATTTTCAATCTGGGACCCCTTGCAGGATTGTTTATATAATAGAGTGTATGATGATCATCTAACTTGTTTCAATCTCTCACCATTCAATTCTGTCTCCCTGTCTCATCAAAGTGTTTATAGGAAAATACAGAATACAGAATGTTACCTATGAACATTTCCATTGTACACACAACATCTGCCTTTCCAAAAATTCACATTTCTCCCAATTGGGCGGTGAGTTGGCTCAGTGGGTAGTGCGTCTGCCTCCGACCCAAGCGACCCGGGTTCGAACCCGAGTCTGGACTGAGCAGTGTTTTGTGCAATCATAATATGATTATCATTATATGATAATCTTGCTAGAGAGGACAATATCATTGTCCTCTCTAGCAAGAGGCAAAACGCTCTGTCCCTCGGATAGGACATAAATTGGAGGTCCCGTGTGTGAGAGAGTTACAACTCATGCACGTAAAAGATCCCGCTTCATTCATTCATCGCAAAGAGAAGGGTGTTTAACCCGGTGAAGTGGTCCCGCCTCACATCCAGCTGGACACCATGGAAGACCAGCTTAGCATAGCTGAATATGGGCTATCCAGCCATCTTCTCAGATAGAAAATGAACAAACTAAACAAAACAAACAAACAAAACAATCCTAATTCAGAATAACGTATAAGCCACAGGTATTTTTAGATACATATTCTTGCTTGCAGAGAAGTTCTTTAACCTATCACCACTAAAGCCTGGAAATGAATATGATTTCACTTTGTACGATTTACGTTTCAATTTCACACTTTGTCCAAGATGGCTTTAATGAACTGAGTTAACAAAAGTTACGAAAGTTATAGAATCTTAAAGTTTCACATGTTGTCACCGAACACACGCAAACTGAAAGAGGCGATGGTGCATTATCATCTCATAACTCTAGAATTGTAGGTTTGTTTGTTTGTTTGTTTGTTTGTTTGTTTGTTTGTTTGTTTGTTTGTTTGTTTGTTTGTTTGTTTGTTTGTTTTTAGACATAGAAATATTCTCCAAGTCATTTTAGCAGCTGCAATTTCTCACCGTCAAATAAATAAGTCATTGTTCGGTTATCGTAACATTACGTTTATCTTAAGACTTGAAATATACATAATGTCATTACTGATTTCATGTCGAAACATCTTCTTTTTTTCTCTTTTTTCTTTTTGAAGATTTGTGTACAGTGGGAGTTTTTGAGGTGATACTATCGTCAACAAATTGGTCAGTGACATCGTCATCAATGCCAATTTGGGTATGAGATTGTGACTAACAATGATTTAAAACTATAATCTTTATAACTTTCTTATTTGAGATCGGATTTTACATGGTTTTACATGGCGTGAAATTGCAATTTATTTCTCCAGTCCAGTCCTAACTATAATACTTATACTAACGTGCATAATCCTATTTATTTGCAATTTGTCACTTGTCAAAAGGAATGGATGTTGTTGTTTTTAAGTGACTAATTTGCACTATCCCATCTTTCAATCTGAGGTAGACATGAGTTAATGAAGCTGAATGTCGTATTTACTTGACACTGCAACCATTTGTCTTCAAAATTTGGTATGTATAAGTTTTCTAATAAGACTGCACTTGTTCTCAACAGTGTGCCTCCTTTAAGAAAGAACTGGCCGTGACTTTGCGAAGAATGTCTTACACCACTTCCCGCTTGTCTCCTAGAATGGTAACAGACGGGTCCCCTTGCGTCTCCACCTATTTCCGAAGTTCAGCTGCGCCGATAGAAATACATAATAGGAAGACGGCCGCCTTAACGAGTCTCACATGGGGGTAAGTCCGCACGGAATTAGTGAAGCCCTCTCTGGGGAAGCGTGTATTTACGCCTTCATCATGATACGACAATCACCTAATTAATTCGCTAAGGGTCTTCGAGTCTGATGTAGGCACGGAACAAGGTTATTAGGGTCATGAGCCAAGCACTATGAATAGAAAAGGGGAACGGGCATCTTTTTGCTTTGTGGTGACCCAAGATGGCAACCACGCCGGCGATTCTAACCGAAAACAAAGTTGCCGTTCGAAGTTTATAGGTTCCTCGACGTCATTCCGGTCTGACAAGTGGCCGATTTGAACCGGCTGCCTTTTTTTTTCTCTCTCTCTAAAGGTTATACATAAATTTCTTAAGATAGAAACAAGTGCATGTATGATATCATATCATTTTCTTTTCAATACTATATCTGTTAAATTCATTGCAATAATATTATGTCATTTAGTTTTGTACATTCCTAATTTGTATGATAAATTTATTTCTGAAAGGTAGAGTTGTGCAGGGCTTTTTGATCATGACGAGAAGAGGTATACAGAAAGATTTCTTTCCAAAAATGTGAAATCTGCTTCATCTCATTTACGAGCAGATACTAAGTACTTAACAAACATACGAACAGGGGCCTGTCTCATAAAGACTTGTGATAGAAATCAATCACAAGTTTCATGTGAGCTTCAATGCAAGTTGCGATTGATTTGGGGACTTGTGATTGATTTGAAGGCTTTATAAGACGGGGCCCTGGTCACGTAACCATGACTCAATACTAGCAAGATAATCCGTCGAAGAAAATGATATTTTGCCAGGTTTTATCAACTTTTTTTATTGATAAGAAATCTCGGTTTCTCTACTCTCCCTCAGATTCACAGCTTTCGAGGTTGAAATTCAGGTCGGATCGTCCCTGACCAAGAAAGTAAAAATCAGAAGGAAGAAAATGTCCATACTTCCTTATGAGTCAAAGAAGTCTAAGCCAAGAGGTGGCACACGGTGAGGAAGCCGTGAACACGGCGGCAAGGACCACGTGATCCGACAGCGACCCATAGCGGCCTTTCTAAATTTAGGCATCTACGTCAAGAGTAACCACATGCTACTAATTATAACCCTTGTCTTTGTTGGTGTTTGTGTTATTTTTGCCCATAAAAATTTATGAGTCTAAATTTAAACTTCAGGAGCGGGAGAATTACTCATTTATCTAGGGACCAAATCAAAGAGTGAAAAAAAAACTGTCTTCTAATGGAATATGCCGCTTGAGTAGATCAGATACTATCCGTCAACTGTACAGGTACGTGCTGTGAGATCCGCTGAAGACAGAAAGGGATGTGTTCCAGATAACCATGTCCCTCCTTCGACACCCGTACCTGCTAAAATCCAACAAAGTGAGAAAATTTTATCCAAAGGCGAACATAAAATGACAAAATTATGGAATTTTACACTTTCACATGATTTCATCATCATGACGATGTAGCCTGCTACAAACACATTCGAAGTTGATGAGGGACAAGGAGATTTCAACTCACAACTCTCCAGTTGGTTGTACTTTGTTATAAAAATCCTGATATTGCCATCATTAGGGCCTATATGGTTATTGTAACACAGCAATAATCTGAAGTGAAGAATATTTTTTTTTACTAATAAGTCTACAGAGGGAAATTGATTTTTTTTTTTTGCATGTCAGTAGACCACTATCACTTTCTCGTGAAGACAAAGGAAGTTGAGTGAAGTCAATTTAATTACTTTATGTCTAACTTTTATTAAAGGAGGCATACGGATGATTTTCTGACTTTTACATTTGAACAACTCTAAATTATCTATACTGAGTACGGAGTTTCAGAATCTATACTGATTTTGATGAGGAATAAGAACGTTTTCAAAATGTATAACAAATAGCAATGACCAAGAATGATGACATAGCAGCCTCACCATAAGAATGTAGGAGCTGGGGCTCAAGGAAGAAGAACAAAAGAAGAAGGTATGCCTAGATTGTACACAGGTGAACTTACAACTCCTACAACTCCTACATGTCCCATGTCATCAACATTCTTTGAGCACAGCCTGTATGATGTCGGAAGTGAAATTAGATAAATACGAGAGATCTGCAAGAATCCCGCACGCACGCACGCACACACACACACACACACACACACACACACACACACACGGACAAACAATAACATTAAGCTTCCCATCATGACTTTTCTTCATGCGATAACATAATCCTTCATTACAAGGGGGGATTATGCTTTGAAACAGATCACGAATTTTGTTGTATTTTTTTTTCAACACTTGTCTGATGTATGACGCAATAGATGCCACCATCATAAATGATCAAGAACAGAATTCCCTTTTGCGGGGGATGCATGCTACCATAATACAATGTAGTGACACCCAAATTATCCTAACCTTTTTGACATTCAACCTTCTTGGATCTGCTGGCGATCTATCACATATGCGATAAAACTAAGCCAACCTTTTCTTCAGGTTGCCCTTTGTTCGCAAGACGATGAATTTGAGTCATGACACATTAATCACATGTTAATCATGTCACATATTTAGCACAAGATACTGCAGTATTACAACATACACAAGGAAATACAGGCGGCAAAATTAAAGAAGCACGTTTATTTTCTTCGAGCATGAATAGGCATATTCATGACGCAAATTATGATAATAACATCACATGGTCAATGCTTCGTATTCGTGTTTCCTACGCAGCGGTCCATTTTCAGGTTTTCTCTTTAGATGGAGCATCAACGTCATACCATGGACTCATCATTGACGATATCTCCTATCAAATCTGTAATAATAGTTCATGCTGAGGGGGCGTGAAAATGTGAAAAAACAGGAGAATATTTGAACAGCTAATCAATAAAATGATCAAAAAGAATATTCAATTCAATTCCATTCAATTCATTTATTTTTCATACTTCTCATTTATGAACATTCCAGCAGAAATCAAACAAGTTCTTTTACCTTGTGAACAATGTGTAGAAAACAAACAAATACATGTAATGATAACTGGTCAAAATCGAAATCGAAATGGGGTTGATCAAAGAGAAGTATGACGGGACCTACATGAAAGCTATATTGACATATACATTGGAGTATTAAACACAAATCGACTGATTTCTTTGTAATTTTAAAACTGCAACAAATGTGGACAAAAGCACATTTTGAAATGTTTTCTCTCAAGGGAAAGGAATAAAAACAACCTTCAACGTGCTTCCTGCATTTACTTTCGTAGCGGATGAGGCTGCTCTTCACCATTCTGATATAGTGATAGATTTTTTTTTCTTCCTTTTTAAATTTGATACGAGATATTTGTATGAAGAAGAACCTTGCATAAAACAAATGAGGGCGCTGTTGTAGTCAGTGTTCTTTGCTGGACGTGTTTGTGTCTTCTGTGTAAACCTAGTTATGTTGGCAAGGGTGCGCGGAACTAATCTTATTGCGTGTATCTATCCACAATGTGATCATAAATTACATATCACAGTACATATTGTTAATATGTTTCTTTCTTTATTGGATCGTATAGAAGTGTCAGACTGTGACTCTGTTACTCTTTCACTGTAACATCTTTTTATTCAATTTGGATGAATTCTGTTTTATTCTACTTAATGCAGTCTAATAAAGTTACTCGATGACAATAATGCAGTTTCTTTCATTTCAAATGCTTTGCGATATTTGATTTGATTTGATCTAGTGGTTCCTGTATTATCATTGTACATGCACATACATATACATGTGCATATTTTCACACACATTGTTGGTGTCATACGTATACATAAACATAAGTTGTTAGCATTTTTTTTTCTTCAAAGTCTTTATACAATGTACATCAAAACGTATCAGCAATACAATGAATAATACAGAAGGGCTACAACCGTAACTTGAATTGCCTGCGGCTCTCGTACATCAAAAATCGGACGGACCATTCCCAAGTCCCTAGTCTTTTCGTTTGGTTGTAAGTCCTGTTTATCACATGGTCAAGATCAAGTCACATAGTCACAACATTTGCCCCTGCGGCAGGAGCTCCGGCGTAATTTTTTTCCCCCAAGGACTTAGGTTTAAGGTTTGGGTTGTAATAGGGCTTTAGGTTTAGTATAATGTGAGGATTAAAATTAGGGTTAGAGTTATGTTTGTGGGTAAAATTTATGTCTGACTTAGCGTGCAGATATTTTATGGGAGCAATTATTGCAGGAGCAAATGTCATGGAACCGTTTAATCAGGGAAGGGGTTTCACTTTCTGATCTCATCAAACGGCAGACCGCTCCCTTCCCTCCCTAGGTAGTTACCTAAACCTGCTACTACGCCATCTACGACGATCTCACCATTTCCAGGATGTTCATGAAACTGCAAATTTTCCGTTCTCAAATAATTCTCTCAGAAAACTAACAGTGACTGGTTATCATTATCGTTTTAATAATATAATGAATACTAATGATTTGCGTCATGCGCGACGCTATTCCAATTACTTCAGACTAATTCGCCTCAGCATTACATGCCTACTGCTAAAATCAAATATCGCCCTCTGCTGATATGTTATGAAAATTATTACATTTCATGATTTTCGGTCTTACACCTGCAGATAATAGGGAGCTTTAGATTTGCTGCGCGGACGTTTGAGACGACGCTTGAGCTGGACGTTCTCCTGTTCCCTGCGTCGAGCTGAAAAGTAGCTTTAGATTACGCTGAGACGCAACCTATAAAAAATAAATTGGCGCCCCCATATGATCGGTGCATCAAGTACCTCTCTACGTCGTGAACTGAGCGGACGTAAAATTAGCCCTGGAACGCGTAGTGAAGACTCAGGCGCGCCAGCTATAAATAGATCGCGTCTGATAGGCGATTCTGCGCATGCTCAGACCAGGTTTTTTTCCCTCTGAACATCCCCGTCGCGAAAATCTAAAGGTCCCTAATGTAAAATGGGACCTCCCTGTGTGCCATCACTTTGTCGTACCAGGTAAGGATACTGAGATATATATTGAAAAGGTCCATACAAATTAAGGAATGCCAGTTTGAAAAGAAGTAATCGCCTGTGGTTCATAAGGATGAAAAACGTTTTATTCGACGTCTACAACTTTTTTAACGTTTGAATCATTATGTTATGTAAATATATTATGTAGTATATGTGTGTGTGCGTGTTTGCGTGTATTCCGCTAAGTGTGTATATAACAGTTAGGAAAGACAAGTTATTTACAAAAGGGTTCTAATACCAAGCGATGAGTGCTTAGAGAAACAAAGCAGTAGCAGCGTTTTAATTCAAAAGTTTGACAAGTATTGTAATGCACTCTTGAATCGTGCTATTAACTGCAAAATTATATAAAGATAAAATAACATAAGAAACGAGGGGGAATCTGTTCAATGCTGACAGGGGGGGCAATGTGAGAAGTTTAGAACAAACAGTAAAACAACAGCATGTTAAACACTGATGAAGGCCCATTTTCAGCCTCGAGTTTGACAGTCTCCCTCTGTTGGCCATGTCTAACCAGTCGCGACAAAAATATTCCTGCTGGAGACCCGTCCGTTCCATGACATTTTGCTCCTTCGACAGTTCCTATCATGATATATCTGCACGATAAGCCAAACATAATTTTTATTCGTACACATATCTACCTAACCCAACCCTAATTCTCACATGAAACTAAACCTAAAACCCTGTCACAACCCTATGCCCTTAACCCAGGTCCTTGGAGAGAATAAGAAAGAAGCAATTGTCGCAGGAGCAAATGTCGCGTTACCGCTGGAGCCATATAATCAGTGATGCAATATGTTTGTTTATTTTATTGTCTGTTTCTGTGTTCTGTTTTCTTTTTTTCCCACCAAATTAGTGATGTATGATAGGTTTGTATATAAGCAATGTTTACTTTTCCTTCGTAGAGTTTTATGGTGCCAACTGCAGACTTCTTTTCATTGAATCCTTCTGTTACCTAATTTGAAAAAAAATAAGTGCAAATGTGATAGCTATAACTGGTCATTTTCACTTTTTTTTAATGTGTCCATTTTGTTTTGAAAAGATATCTCATATTTCCACATCCTGTGATGGGGCCAATGTGTAGATATGCTTTTAATCCATTGGTGTCCATATGTTTCTGGGTTAATCTCAGGAAATGTGTACTGGATTCTACGAGCTTTATCAATAAAAATAGAATGAGAGTGAGATGAGGGAGGGGTAGTGCAGACTTCCAGAATGACATTTCCAATATCTGACTCAAAGTTGAGGGTGCTGTAGTCAATAGCTCTCCTGACACACATCGGGAGGATTCTCTCATCAGCCTACTGTTTCAAGAGCACAAAAGACAACCCTTTTTCTATAACTTTACAAGGAGGAAAAAAGAAAACAAAAGAAAGAACTAGAAATAAATAAGAGTAAGTAAGAACAATGTTTTTTTTTTTTCCCTTTATTCTCTGCCAGTGACTGCAGACTTTCTTACATGCTTATAATTATGCTTCCTCACTGTTCAGTTACTGCACGGTATCCACCTCAAATCTTCATTTTTTTTTTTGTTAACCCATTTCCTATCACGGACGAACATATCCACAGACATTTCATGGGACCCTTAGTGTTTAGAAGGCAATGATCTTAAGTTCTCGGCCCTTGTAATGAATAACAGAGTGTGCAAGATAGAGGTACTACTATTGTCCTATCCCTCATATTGACAAAATGAATAAACGTAATGGGTGGTTTTGGATGTACAACTCCATCAACAGTCATGACTTTTTAAAACTATAAAAAGTTGTACAATTTCTAGAAAACAATAACACGCAAGAGGAGATGTATTATTGCAATGAGAGATGAATAAAGAATTAAAAGATGTCATGTGCTGTGATCGGAAACCTTTGGGGAATAGAGCGACACAAGGAGATGACGCCACTTGGTTTTTGTAGCAAAGATCGCACCTGCGACTACTATCAAACAAATCTTTCTTTTTATCATTGATTTGCTTGAGAGACAGATTGATATCCCCTGTGGTTTCATTAAAATGAAGTAAACATCTGTATCTAATTAGATATAAGGAAGAGACGGTTTTATGTTTCAGTGATAAGAGCTACCTCATTCCTTACGAGTACATCCTGCAATGTTGGTATGGATATTTCAGTGACGTGCTTGGGGGAGAAGGTAAAATCCGCGGTCAAACATAAGCGACCATTCTACGACATCTAAAAATAATTGGCCCGCTGTTGGTTGTTTAGAGGTTGTAAATTGTTTCTTCTTCTTTCTTCTTCTTCTTCTTTCTTCTTTCTTCTTCTTCTTCTTCTTCTTCTTCTTTCTTCTTCTTCTTCTTCTTCTTCTTCTTCTTCTTTCTTCTTCTTCTTCTTCTTCTTTCTTCTTCTTTTTCTTCTTCTTCTTCTTTTCTTCTTCTTCTTCTTCCTCTTCTTTTTCCTCTTCTTCTTCTTCCTCTTCTCCTTCTTCTTCTTGTTCTTCTTCTTCTTGTTTCTTCTTCTTTTTATGGGGGGGGGGGGGGGGAGTTCGCATTTTTGGTCCGAAAGAGGCTTTCGATGCTACATCGAAAACCCTTTGCTGACCAAACTGGTTGGCAAAACGTTCTTTTGGTTGGCAATTGGTCGTGAAGATAGGCAACCGGTCCTCCGACCTTTTAAGGACTGGCTCTCACTGACGAATATCCCTTAACAATGCTTAACGTGAAGTTTTGTGAAGATTTGGGCACCGACGAGACTAATTATTATCACTATCATTTTTTTAGTATGATTATATTTATATAGTGTATGCTTCTATGTGGAAAGACACAGAATATTGATGTTTTTGATTATCCATACTTCTTCATCTGGCGAAGCATAACTCCTTAACCCAAAAGCCCAAACTGCAAACTATGTCTATGACACTATCCCAATATTGTGAGACTAAAGACTTTCCATTACATTATAATTTGCTTCCATGTGGTACGAGTGAGTGGGTTCTATGAGCATACACCGTCTCATGTCAAATGACTCAGATCTGACAGGCATTTCTCAAAAGTCGAACAAGGCGAGACCTGCAGAAACTCTTTTTTGCAGCTGTTCTGAAATAATCATTGTCCTCTGAACATGGTCGATTCATTCCCGGGTAAGCAACAAATTCCCTCCCCACTCCCTTGTTTTCAATTTCCAGCTCCGCCATGAGCTTCATGGTCCTCAAACTGGAACCTCCATGAGATACAAAACGTCATCCAGCACCGTCTATGTCTCCTTCTACTGCACCTCTGCTGTGAAGAGCCTATCTCACTAGAGGAGAAGTTGCCTCAACTGCCGCGACTCATCAGTCGCTGCGACTAGACAGACCCAAGAATGGCTTGCACTCTCGCTCACCAAAAAGGCGACTCCAGGGCGACGTCCGAGACGACTCCAAACAAGATGACAAGTTATTCGCCTTGGAATCGCTGTGAAGTCTCCAAGACCAGCTAAAGACATGGAAGACTGTTAGATTTATTTGACTCGTCTCCAGGAGACGTAGCAGAGATGTCTCTGACACCAGTTAGACTCGAGTCACCATCAGGTGGCCACCGAGTCTCCAAACCAATGAGATACCCATCACTTAGTATAAGGGAAGGACTACTATAATAATAGCTTCTTCCTCCTGTCCTAAGGTAAAACATCCACGCTCAGGATCTGTATGGGTAGGAATGACAGAACTTCTCTGACTTGTTTCAACATTGATGCCTTTGAGAACTTTTGAAACTTCTAATGGTCCTATCATGTATACCTTCTAGTAATCTTGTATGGTTCAGTATGAACATCAGCAACCGATCTGCGACCAATTGCTAGTGGTCTCCATTAAGTTGTCGTGCAGTTGCAGATCATTTCTCCACCTTTCTGCGAGCTAATTTCAGTTGGTTTTTTTTGTGTAACGCAAAACGTTTGCAAGACGCTCACCAACCATTCTTCGGGGATTTTATTGACTGAAATGGTGAATGAAAACTGAAAGATTCTTCGATATTTGAGCTTTGTGTCGAGTGTATGAACGCAAACGGTTCGGTTTCCTCTCTGAAATAAACGGTTTCAGACCAAAATCATATGTCAAAAGATAACAGAAAGATAAAGAACATTTAGAGATTCGATGAGCTCTTATCTACAAACTGCAATCAAGATGATTCAGGCAGATATGCTCTCCGAGGAAGCGAACAGGAACCAGAAACAAATCCTTGGCAAACACTGCGCCTACAATTTAAAGCAGTTCGCCTCACCCTCAAGATTCCCAGTCAACAGGGCCAGGAATTTTGCCAGTGAGGCCGCAAATAAACCTTTGCAAGGATAGAATTATCGCAGTAAAATCACCCCTCTTTCTATTTTTGCACCATCTACATTGTTTTGCTTGCTTTGTTTTTCTTTTCCATAGCCAGGATTTATTATTCCCTTGTAACAATGTTATGATTAAACTTCTTCCCTGTACTTTTTTTCTAACCAGTTTCTCCGTTTTATATTACTTAGAATCTGTAATTCTTATGACTGATATTTTCAAAGATGGCAGTGAAATTACTCCTTACATTCATTTGGCCCTCCCTCCCCGTCCAAACTGTTACAGTTCTTATTTGTTATCTCATCTGTAGGTCGACTTCTTTCAAAACAGGTATTGCTTTGATGCACTTTATTCGCAACAAAAACGCGTCAATTTTCCCTTTTTACGACATTCTTTTACCCCTCTTTCCTTCTCTGACACACCATACTCATCAGTTTTGTTTTGCTTTGTTTTGTGTTTTAGCTATTTCTCTTTTCTTTGGCTGGATCAACGTATGACAATTCTGAAGGGACTTTACAAGAGGATTCAGAACTCACACAAGGGGCTTACATTATTTCACCTGACTGGTATAATGAATTGAATTTCCTCTATTGTCTGCAACCCATGTGAAATGAACAAGACGGCAGGGTATAATCTTATCATCTCATCTCGCTCTCCGCGATTGTAAATTCTATGGCGACATTTTCCAACTGCCATATTTTGTAGAGGCTTAGAATCTTCTTTGTTCTTTTAACAATGATGTATAAAGCTAAGGGACACTGCATTCCAAATCCTGAGACCTGCTATATTTGTAGCCATTACCTGTATTTTAACTGTCTGTTGCTGTGATTGTCTTTATCTTCATCATAATGGCATTACTACAGAAGAGAGCACATGTATCATCAGCATCATCATCTGCATTGTCATCAACATATGCGGGAAAACTGTATCAAAGCGCTTAGTCACCATATCGTAAGCAAGGTAGAATTAGACTATTCACCACCTGGCGATGAATTCACCCATAGCAGCCTCTGACTGTGCATAGCGTGCGACATTGGACAGCCACACTGTCGAGATGAGTCAAGTTTTGTCGCAGTTCAACAGTCTCTGTCAAAAACAACGACAACAACAGCAGGGGATGGATGTCTATGCGGGGGAATTAGAGTATGTTTATGAAAGCATCACTCATTGAAGTTTCAATCGTGTTGCAAATATTATGCATTTTCTGAAGTTTCTTTTCACCATAAATGATGCTTTCACCAGGAAGGATAGCTAGGCCAAATAAAGACTGAAATTATGAAGGAACACTAGAAGCATGTCACTGTATCGAATCAGGGAGGTGGGAGTCGCTTCCCACCTCCCTGATCGAACCAAGGAAAGAAGTCATGATCTGTACTTTACGCTTACTTATTTCATTTGTATTTCTTTCAGGGAGGTACGGCGGGGGGGGGGGGGAGAAGAGAAAGGGGATCATTTATTCTATTCCTTCCCTCCACCTCCCCCCCCCCAGGTCTTAATTGTTGTGTACTTTTTATCGAAATGAATTATTATCTTCACTAAATATCTATGTTGACAAGAAAAGTAATCCCCCCCCCTCCACTTTTGGATGTAACCTTTGTTAAATCGTTGTTGTTCTACAATGACTTAATGTAATGGGTTTCTTCCTGTCGCATGTATGTCGACAGTGCGGGGGGAGTGAATTGTGAGGCGATGAGGTGTACCCTTGGGTTCCTCTTTTGTTTTTCTTTGTTTTGGTTTGGTTTTTGTTTTGTTTTAGGGGTTTAACCCCTACTCCGGATTGTTTGTTGTTGTTGTTGTTGTTATTGTTGTTTTGTTTATCAGTCAATTTTGGGAGAAAAGTGGCAGCGAAAAAAATAATATAAAGACCTCTATTTTTTTCTTGTCATGACCCATCGTCACTGACTCAACCCCCTTTACCTTAGCAAAAGGCTAGATCCGCCCCTGACCAATGTTATCTCAAGAATTGTGCAAGATTATACTATTTTTTTATCAATTCTGACTTTAATATCTGAGTAAGGTTAAGATGGTTCTTATGAGGAGCTAAACAGTAATGTTATTTTTCATCCGTTCCTGAAGTTGATATCTGAATAATGATTATGATGGTTTTTATGAGAAGCTAAACAGTAATGCCATTTTTCATCAATTCTGAATTTGATATCTGAATAAGGTTATGATGGTTCTTATGAGAAGCTAAATAGTAGTGTTATCCTCGAACATATTAGCATTAAGAATCTATGACGAGTTTGTGTTGTTATTTGTATCTGATCATTCAATTACCATAACGACTGTAAGGGGTCCGTGAAGACCGGTTAGACTGAAAGAACCGAATTCTTGATTTTGAGAACCTTAGCAACAAGAGAATTAGATAAAGGGAGAGAAGAGGAACAAAGCAAAGGATAAGTGAGATGGGGTAGGCCTACTGTGACAGGGACAAGAACTACCGTGCTAATGGGAAAAAACTCTAGATTAAGAGCATGTGATTCCTTAAAAACATAACTGTGATGGTTGATGCTTTGACATTTTTGTTTGTTATCACATTCGACCCTCATTTAAAGAAGGCACTTCAATATTAATTGATTTTATGGCAATTTATCATGGGCCATTCTTGGGAATATAGAGTTAAAACTGATCCAGAGGAAAGAGGCAATTCCTACATCAGTCAAGGCTTGGTAATTAGTCATCCCATGTACAAATGAAGGCCTCGGAGATCCCAGTCCCTCCTCCACCCATCATAGCTCGTCGGGAAATGTGTCACAAGCACATTAAAGTCTTCTAACTGCTATAGATCGCACACAGAATGCTATAATGTCATCATGATAAAGATAGTTGTCGTTATACAGCACATTTCTCGTCTCATTGCACCCCCCCCCCAAAAAAAAAGTATGAAATGGTATTTGTGTTTCATATCTAACCCTTTTTCGTTTAAACGTGTTTGTGTGTGTGTGTGTGTGTGTGTGTGTGTGTGTGTGTGTGTGTGTTCTTTTTTAACAGCTTCTCTGAGCTCGCTGGTCGGAAATTGTAAACCTTTGCCACTGAGATACATGTATATTAACCGTTCACATATGGCACCTCCGGTTTCCCTATCCAACGGAAAAAGTTCCCTTTGAATAGTTGCCCCCATACCCTTTGCAAGGGTCCTCGATGACATAAGAGAAACGAGCGGGAGAGATATCACGTGATTGCTGCCCTTTTCCCATCATGCCACAGGTGGTAACCAGTCGTGTCCAGGGGGTGAGTCAGGCTTTTTCGCGACACATCCTGTTTTTCGTTGATTGAGCGCACGATGCATTTAGTCTGTGAGTCATTGTGTATGGTCTATGATTTTCCATAAAGATATCACCTGCGGTAAGAGTGTGGCTGTATTCATCTATAAAGGTTCATGAGGTGGTTATGAGCTGCACAAACAAAAGGAAATAAACGACCACTTTTACCATATGGATAATATTTGCAAACTCGAGATCAGAATTTTTAGACGGACGCCTCACTATGCTTTGTTTAATCCACTGTATTTCGCCAGTCGCATGAAATCAAATATGATTCAAGTAGCCCTATATACTACAACAGTCATTTCCCTCGACAATGAAAATGAAAGGAATGTTTAACACTTTCCGCAGTCAGCGCGGGAGTCACTCAACGTTTAAAAAAGTAAAAACAACAAAACAAAACTTTTTTTTTCATAACTCTATCATATACCTTAACCCACGCATACACATTTTTATTACCCTTTTATGATACCACTATAAATTCGGACTGCTTTCCTCGTACTGCTGTTCCAAACAGACACTTTTGTGCATCATATTTGTGGTTGTTTCCCCTTCCTATGCTTGGGGTGATACATGTCACAATGAGGACTCTAGTAGAGAAGGTGTAACATGCAGAAAGCTTATCCGATGGGTTTGAAACATTACTGACAAACCTATACAGACTCCTCGAATTAACATTTCAAATAGCGATGACAATTTCTAATGTCAAACACATGTAAAATAGATTCAATACTGTATAAATTCTACTCAATTTGTTGGCCGTTTACAATGGCATTGCAGCATTTTCTTGGGCATCACCATCACCTCAATCTACTGGGAAGGGAGGGGGAAGAAAGGAAAGCTCCTTTCTTGTTAGCTTACATAGGTCAGGCATAAATTCACCCGATGTGATACGAATACATCCAATTGTTGTCTTAAAATCTTTTCAATAAATCTGCAAGCATAGCAAGATGATAATCAAGGGAACATTTTATAAACCAAATCGTATTTGATAACAGCAATGTATGTTTAAATGATAATTGATCTTTTCGCATATTAGCGTAATTAAAAAAAAAACAACTATTGAGTAGATCATTAATGGACAAAGATATGTACAGCTTGAGTAACATTTTATTGAACCTCAGTATGGCCAGTAAAGATTCATTAAAAATTATTGACATCTTATTCTGTAACTTTTATACCAGAGGATTTTAAACACGAAAGGGAGTCTGCTACATTTTCAAAATGAGGATATAGCAACTTTTGATATGAAAATTAAATGTTTTAGAACAAAAAATAATTTAAGAGACATTCATTTGATATATTTACGCATTTTTTTTCTTCAATGACTACCCGAAAAATTATACAACTTGCAGATAAATGACAGTTAAAGTGTATTTTTCATTATAGTGATTATAGTGGATTTATGCAAGACCAAGTTCAATATAAGTTATCACGTGGCGTCATTTATCGAAATTTAAAGTACAACTTTTACCTTTTGGTTAAGTTGGAGATACTATGGTTCTTTAGCTAACAAATTGAGACAATTATTTGCATTGAGTTTTGTACTGTAATAGATTTAATAATAAATGAAAAATGTTATAGTGTAATAGAATTAAAAATGTGGTTTGGACTGATACATTTGTAGGATCGTCCGAAATTCAGTTCGAATTAGGTTTGTTTTTTCTTTCACAATGTTGTCTAAATATATTTTCATTTCATTTCATTTTTCATTTTTTATTTCCATACTTCTCATTTGTGGACATTATAACAGAAATCAAACAAGTTCTTTCACCTTGTAAACAATGTGCAAAACGCAACAATATACATGGTGATAACACAGTAATTATATGTAATAACTGGTCAAGTTCGAAATCGAGATGGGGTTGATCAAAGAAAAGTATGACGGGACCTACATGAAAGCAAGCTTGTTTGGCTGTAAGCCCCGAGTAATCAGTGTTTGTGAAAGAGAAACGGAGAACGGATAGTAGATAAGACCAGATGATGTAAGGGTGCCAAATAAGAAAAAAAATACTAAAATGTGAACTATTACTGTGACCAAGCTATCATTGGTTTCAGGAGTACAACATGATTTGCATAATCATAAAGCCTACTTTGGTATATACACTATAGACTGTTGTTGCATTAAAGCTATCGCCAGGATATGATCAGTAAGACACAAGAAGTAACATGTAGAGCTCTCAAGCCATTTGGTGCCCGCCGTCAAGCTCTGTATAGAAAGTTAGAGAGAGAAAGAGGGAAAGAGGAAGAGAGGGAAGCGAAGTAGAATGTGGAATTGATAAAGATGAATTCGGAGAGCCTGACAGCAAGACCCAAAATGGAATCTGCAGCGTGTTGACAAGAATGTTTGATCGGACAATAACATACCACAATATTACATAAGACTTTACAATTATTCAGTTTCTGCAAGATATGCACTCAATAGAAACTCTTTTAATTTGCGTTTAAAGGAATATAAAGACGAGCAGCTTGTTATCTCGGGGGAGAGGTCATTCCAATATCTAGGGCCCGTATACATTATCGTTTTTTTAGCCAAAATTGTTCGAGTACGTGGAAGGTGAAATGCGTCACTTTGGCGGGTAGGATAATTATGAATCAAATAGTTTTTCCTGAACATGCGAGTGAAAACATCCGGTAACTCCTTGGCAGAAAATTTATACATAAATATGCCGACGTTGTAACTAAATAAATCTGATGTTTTCAGTATCTTATTTCTGAAAAATAAATCATTCGTGTGGGACAAATATCCAACATGGTTGATATTTCTGATGGCGCGTTTTTGAACACGGAACAGTATGTCAAGAAGATTTCTAGGTGCATTCCCCCAAACAAAAATACCATTATTAAGGTACGGAGTAATCAAAGTAGAATAAAGATTAAGCAGGATTTGACTTGGAAAAACATTCTTCAGTTTATTAAGAACACCCGTATTTTTGGAAAGAATATTACTTAAATAACTGACGTGGGATTTCCAAGAAAAATCACTGTCAATAAAAAGCCCTAGAAATTGTATACTACTAACTTGATTTAATTCAGTTTCATTAAACTTAATGTTACAAGGAAGGGTTTTAAGACTGTTGCTAAAAGGCATACAATGAGTTTTATCGATATTAAGTGACTATTTGTTGGCGTATATCCAAGATTGCACAGATTTAAGTTCTTTATTCATTGTGTTAACAAGAGTATAAGGATCTCTGTGTGTAAAAAAACAGATTGGAGTCGTCAGCAAAACATATAAAGGAAAGAATTGGCGAGGAACTAAGAAGATCGTTAATGTACAAAATGAACAATAGTGGGCCTAGTAAGGAGCCCTGTGGAACACCACATGAAATTAACTTTAACTGAGAATCACGACCATTTATACTCATAAATTGTTTTCTGTTTGATAAATAATCTCGAAACCAGTCCAAAGCCTTCCCACGTATACCATAATGTCGTATCCAAATCAAAATATCATGGTCAATTGTGTCGAAGGCCTTTGAAAAATCAAGAAAAACTCCAATAGTGTGGGAGACATCATCTATAGCATGAGCAACTTTATGGATAAAAGTGAGTAAGACATGGATCGTACTGTGGTTTTTTCTAAAACCAAACTGGGAGTTACAAAAAACTTCACACTTTTCGAAAAATTTGTGTGTGCGCGTATATACCAACCTTTCAAGAAGTTTTGAAAATGAAGTTAACAAAGAAATAGGGCGATAATTTATCACAGATTCTTTTTGTCCTTTTTTAAAAATTGGTACAACTTTAGCTATTTTAATTTTTTTGTGGAACTATGCCAGTAGATAACGATAAATTAAAAATGTGTGTTAATGGTGTAACTACTTCATTAATGATGTTTTAAGTAGGAAATTGGTGATTTCGTCACATCCAGAGCTTTTCTTATTGTTCAAATTTTGCACGATATCTTTGATTTCTTCTTCGATGACTGGTTCGAAAAAAAAAAGACTGCTGATTCTGGTCTTTTAAAAAGTAATAAAAATCAGTGTTTGAGTGTGGAATACTGCTGGCAAGATTAGGTCCTATGCTTACAAAGTATTCATTGAATACTTCTGCCACATCAGCTTGATCTTCAATATACTTATCATTATAAATAATATACCTAGGAGGTTCAATGTTCTTTTTAGTGTTCAGCGCTTCATTTATCACCTTCGACGTACTCTTGATGTCATTTTTATACTTGATAAATTGCTTTGAAAAAATGCATTCGTTTGGCTATGGATGATGTAAGAACGTTGCGATAATGCACATACCGAGACCGAGTTCGACTGTTAGGATCACTTCTGTATTTATAGAAAAGGGTATTTTTACGGTTAATAGACCTAAGGAGAGATTTTGTAATCCAAGGTTTTTTGGGAACTTTTTTTCGGTTTAAACGAGTAAATGGCTTAACGGGTATACTGCAGTCATATGCAGATGACAGTATTTGTGAAAAGTGTTCAAAAGCTAAGTTTGCATCGCTTTGGTTATTAACAATTGACCAATCAACGGATCTTAGTCTCTCCCTAAGTCTACTAAGATTAGTTTCTGACATTTCTCGAAAACCAGAACTGGGCGAATGAAAAGAGGCATAACCTATGTTAAAATTGGGCATAACAGCGAAAATCGGAAAATGATCGGATACATCAGACACTATTATACCAAACGGGGACTATTAACAAAAATATTGTCAATTAGAGTTGCTGTGACATCAGAAATTCGAGTGGGCTTCTTTATAAGAGGTGAAAAAGACTCGGATAGCATCACGTTGAGGAAATTTTGGCATGTGGAATTGGTATGACAATCTAAAAGGTTGAAATTAAAGTCACCCATGATAAAACAACTCTTGATCACAAAATATGTATCAGCTAGAAGTACGGATAATGATTCAGTAAATTCACTGGGGTTTGTATTTGGAGGTCTGTATATTTCACCTACAACAATACTTTTTTTTCTATTTGGAACCCTAATTTCAATAAAAAAATACTCTCAATAACTTCAGACATTAAACTAAATTCGTCTAAGAGTTGATAATTCAAATTTTGAGTGACGTAAAGCCCAACTCCGCCGCCTTTTTTACCTGCCCTGTTGTTAGTCAAAAGTGTGAAGCCATCAATGGTAAATAGCGAAGAAGGTGATGTTTCCTTTAACCAGGTTTCACTGATTCCGATAACTTGACTATCAAATTTAACTTGATTCACGAACATATTGAATTGATCAAAGTTTTTGTTTATACTCCTTATGTTAAAGTGTGAAATAAAAAATTGATTTGGATTTGAATGAGATAATGAAATTATATCGTCTTCGATGTGGTATTCTGTGGGTGGCATTTAAGGACTGGTGTCGTTTACATCAACATCAAGTATCAGTTCGTGAGCTTGTGAGTTCAACAAAATAATTATATCAGGGTTATCACCTTCTTCGCTATTTGTGGCATGTACAGGTACATCCTCTTTGTCTGGTGCGTGAGCAGACATAACAACAATTTCATTATTCATATTATTCACACTATTTGACTTAACCATTGTGAAAAAGTATCATAACAGTGGGTATTACATAAACTTGTTGACACAAAATTCTGCTTTTGAACTTGTTTGCTGCTTGCTGTCTAGAGAGAATACATTCACCTGGTTGAGTTATATAAGATGCTTGAATACCTGGCAAAGGAATGTCTGTACACAAAACATGATCAAGCATTATGCGTAAACCAATCTTGACGTATCTACGAGTACAATTTTTGTCTTGAGGTAGACATTTCACGGAATGATTTACAAACAAAAATACCTGTGTTTGTGGGTACAAGCAGCAAGAGAACTGTATCGAAAGCAGGCAGAGACACTGGAATGACTATTTTTCCCTTTGAAAAAATGTGACACATTTGAGTAGCTACGTACGTACAGACATTGACAGCAAAAATGTCGGTTGAACGGTTACGACCAGAAAATAAGAAACACTTGACATATGTTAACAGCTTGGGTTTGAATTTGGCTACTGGAATATCTGCATACCAGAAAGAGAAGGGTCAAGTTCACGTGGTCACAAATAAGAACTGTGTTTATACACTTAGTGCTATTATTATAGGCATTTAAAAGTGCACGCTTGGCACATATATGAAAGAAATAAAAAATCTTTGTGGAGCTTGCATTTGGCATTTCAACAAAATTACACCTTCCATAAAAAAACAGAAGGAATAAATGACGTTGAACATAATGTGCACAGATCAAAACTTACTATATCAAACAAGGTAAACGCAACTGTCTCAACCTTTGAGAACAGAAGCAGAAATGCCATAACACGAGAACGGAATTACACATTTCTTTAACCGATTCCAATAGAGACAATTTGTGGCCACCACTCCCCCCTAAACATGTGAACAGAATGACGAGCAGAGATGACATTTTCTTTCTCTTATGATATTTAAGTTTAAAAATTAAGGCATTCTGCCAACCTTTGACAGAATAAATGAAATTTTATTGGAAAAATGGAGAAACGAAAGGAAATGCAAGGGAAAATTAGTGGAAGTTTGAACGCTGACGTGTGCATGTGTGCCTGTGTGTTAATTTGTGTGTGTATGTGTGTTGAATAAAAAATCAGCCATTTGGATTGATAGAAAGTTTAGAGTATTTTGAAAATTTGCTTCAACACTAGCATTTGTGCAAGTGTTTTTGTGCATTTGTGATAGCAAATAACCCTTCAATTAATTTGAATATTTACTATATTCAAATTAATTGAGGGGTTATTTACTTTTGTATAGTTATATTGTATTGCAAAATGGATGAATGAAACAAAAATTGACTAGTGTATGTATGCATACGATACACTTTCCATCCTAAAACAACCGCAGAAATTTTTACCTCCTATCTTAACTATCCATCGCTGGCTCAATTTCAGAAGTTACTTGTTTGTTTTGGATCAAGATTCGTGTGAGTGATTTGAAACAGGAATTGCCATTATCACCAAACTAAAAGACTTTTGAATGTCAATTGCTCTCCAATTGATGCGATTCATTTTGAACATGCACTTCATTCCGGCTCATTAAGCCAATCGTGTTCTTTCACTGCCATGCATTCCAACGTAACCACGAAATTGTCGTCACACTTTTATGGGCCCCTTGAGATCTTGCAGATTTTTGGCAAGGCGAAAATGGCTCCATTATTCAGTGCTGTCATTCTATTTTGAATATACATTATCTTGGATTTACACATGCTTCTAAAAGAGGATATTGCATTCGAATTTTATTTTCTATAGCACCCGACATGTTACTATTGGAAAAGGGCTGATACATCATATTCAAATTTTGGAAGTTGTGCAGTTTAAAAATCAACCACTTGTATAGTATTATATGATGTAGGCCTAAACCTCTTAAAAACTTTTAGCTCGGATCTAACACTGAAGAGTTTTACTGATATTCATGACTCATTTTATGCCACTGGATAGCTAATAGAAAAGTTATGATAAGATTGGCGGCACGTTATAGTATTAACAAAAGTCACTGACAATAAAGAAGGCGATCAAATGATGTTTTATCAACCAATAAGAATATCAAATGTTAATGGCATATTTTACATATTGATTCAAATGTTCTCCTTTAACCTCCTTAACCTCCGTAATTGCCTGCGATAGAACATGAGACAAAAAGAAAAAAACTGGATAAAAGACAAAAATTAAATAATAAACGCAATAACTATATATATATATATATATATATATATATATATATACTTATATATATATATATATATAGGCATATGCACTCGAGCTCTATATCGTGTGTATGTAAAATAACAAGGCATTTATTGTGTAATATAATCATGATTTATTTATTGTATAGAGCCACCGTTTCTGCCTTTAAAAACTGTAAACAAGAAAGTTTCTTAGAGACTGATTTAAATGCACAAGACTTCAATTTCCTTCCTTTCCTTAAACTGATAGAGGATTTAATTCAAAATGGATTTAAGTCATACTTGTGTACGGCGGTCAATATGCACACTACATCTGGACGGTGGTCAGCTTTACGCTAGTTTGGATGTTTCATGCATTCATCTTTCATGCATTCATCACATTCCCTATACACAAAATGACAATTACAGTAACAAACGTTGTTTGTGTCGTTAATATAGTTTCCTCTAATTTTGCAATCCAGTACACAGCCAATAACAATAATATGAAGCGTGCTCGGGTTTCAGACGCGTGGAAGGAAGTATAATTGGTCGTCATATCACCTCCAGATTTGAATTGCCGAATGAATGTCACACAGACAGTCATTTGCGTTCTTCCCCATACACACAATACCTTAGCGTAAGTTGATAGTGTAGCTCTCATTGTTTGGAACATCTGCCGAATCAAGACACGTGCTAAACATTCAAGAAGCATCTAAAGCTCATTTGTTTTCGTATTGATATATATGAACTTTGGAACAACCTTGACAACAGTATAAAATAAGCATGTAAGCTTACTGCGTTTGAATATAAATTTTAAAAAAATGCTTTCAGCTTCTAATAATATATAATTTTTATGTGATGATATTCGTGCTTTCGCCTGCCGCGGCGATGGAGGGGCGTGTTCCAAGATATACAGACTGTTCTGCATTCTTCTGTGCTCCTTTCCTCTCTTCTGTCCTCTGTGTTGCTTGGTGATGTTACTGTGTTGTCTTCCTTGTACCATGTCGCGTCCCTTGTGGTGTGTGTGTGTGTGTGTGTTCTTCTTTTTACAAGTGTGTGCAACGCACACGCATGTGTGTATGTATACATCCACTGTTGTGAGTTTTTCATTGCATTTTCTGCGTTTAAAAGTAATCAAGGTTTAAATAACGATTTATTTATCATGTGTTGAGTGATCCATATATTACATGCTTTGCTTTTAAGTGGGTCACTCTTTTTTCCATACCTATTTTGTTGCTATCCTTGAAAGCATGCCTTGGTGTTCTCAATTATAGGACTTATATCATTATGTTATTTCATACAATGCGATTCACTTTCGGTTTGTATTTCTGTTTTCCTTAATTTGAATTAACCAGCTATGTGATTGTTTTTAAAGGTCGCAATGATGATGATATAATAGTAATATTAGTAACAATGGTAATATCAATAACAGAAAGTTATCATTCAGAAGGGTGAA